>NW_007253724.1:45482-75515 GCF_000164805.1 Carlito syrichta | reverse complement strand
CCTGCACACGTATGTTTATCGCAGCATTGTTCACAATAGCAAGAACCTGGAAACAAACATGCTGTCCATCAAAAGAGGACTGGATTAAAAAAATGTGGTACATATACACGATGGAATACTACGCAGCCATAAAAAAGAACAAAATCATGAATTTCGCTGCAACCTGGATGGAACTAGAGTCTATAATACTGAGTGACCTCTCACAAAAACAAAAATCCGAATATCACATGTTCTCACTCATATAATGGACCTTGAACATCCAATGCAATACTATGAGAAAATGACTGATGGTACTGGGAAACTATGGGGGGGAGGGGGATGGGATTAACAGTAACAAATATTTGTCGGGGGATGGGAAAACACTTTTTATTTACAGGGTGCCTGAATGAAACGTCATTGTACACCTAACCCTTAACTGTACCCCACAAAACCATAATAAAAAATACTGATTAATGAAAAAAAAAAAAAGAAGTAACTGTTGATATACACAGCAACTTTGATGGATCTTCAGGGAATTATGTCAAGTGAAAAAAAAACCCGTCATCTAAAAAGCTTACGTATTGCAGGACTCTATTAATAAACAGTCAAGAAACTGACAAACTCATCAAGACAGAAACCCAATTAGTGACTGTAAGACCTGAGGAATGAGAGGAGTGCCACGATATTGTGGTAGCGCAAAGCTCTTCCTTTATAGTGATGGAAGAGTGCTGTGTCTCGACGGTGGCAGTGGTGACACAAATCTATATGCATGACAAAATTGCATAGTATGATAGCTGCTGGAGTCCAGCTCCAGGAGAGAGTCAGGGCTTGAGACGGGGGAATTGGGAAGTGGTGAAAAAGAAAAGATGAAAACGGCAGGATCCTTCTTCCTGGGGAGAGTTCAAGACTCTGCCAATTTTTATTTATTTTTCACAAGCTTATATAGGTTTTCCACTCAGCCCTGTACCCACAAATGTATCTTATGTTGCTAACCAAATGCCCACGTACATCCTTTTTGCACTCACAATAAGGTTGGCTTTTAACAATTTCAACCATGGATGGTGTTTTTCTTAAGTCAAACATTTATAAACATCCTGGTTTTCTTCCTAACTTTCTTATAACTATTTACTATTATAGGCCTATAAAGCTAAACCTTAATCCTAAGTCTTATTTAATTTACTTACTACTATTTATTTATTTCTATTAATCTTATATCTATCCTTATATCCCTATATTTTCTTAACTATCACTTATACTATTATGTATCTCTTATCTTATTAGTTTATCTTATCTTACTATCTTATTATTAATATTCTAAATTCTATCTTCATTAACCTACTTATTTAATCCTAAAATATCTTAACCAATTTTTATCTCAAATGGTTGTTTTCCACCAGCTCTCAGCTGGGGTCTGTTGCTTATGAGGAAGTGGTTGACTCGTTTTTCTCGCCCTCCTGCTGTTACTGAAAAACATCCTTACACACCCTAAGGGGCACCCTTTTTGCTGCAATCTCACCTCCATTATGCCTAGGTATAATTTTTGCTGTCGAATGCCATCATCCATTTGCACATCTATTATTTCAATTAAAGAGGGAACATTCTCAAGCCTATGCATTCAATCTTTCAAAGTTAGGGAAGGTCCGTCAACAGGATCCATGGGGCTTTGTCTCCATCCTGGCCGCATTTTACTAGGGCCTTGCTCCCAGCCAGCATTATTCCTGTTTTCAGGTCTCTTTTACCTTACTTTTACTAGTGATTGTGGCTCTCGGCATCTCCCCCTTTTTTATTTTTTAAAATGACAAGGTGGGTAGTGTCAGCATTTCATCGGACAGCTTTTCTTAATCTTTGGATAATGATTGGTAAAATAAGCAGCAAAAAGAGAACAATTGATCCAATTGCTATGAAATTATATAGCAAATTCCAAAGAGAGTTAGAGGAAACAATCCAAGTGAGAGAATTTGCAAAATTAGACGCTGCCTGAGAAAAAGGTGTTGGAGATAAATGAGCCTGGGAAATAGCTGTAATTTGGCTACGTAACTGCTGGAGATTCAAAGTTGAATTGGTAGAATACCAAACTCCCTGTAAATGTTTTTGGACATCAGCCCAACCAATATTTTGCCCATTATAAGGCATGGGAGTAACACAAATCCATTTAAATTCTGCATGACAAGCAACAGACATCCGCATTTTAATATGCTGTATCTGATTGCCTATATATAATAACGCTGATTCTAAAGCATTTAACCTGTCAATAATACCTTTATCTATCTGTTCTTGGGTAAACAGAGCTAAACTAACATTCTGAGACAGTTTGTTCACATGCTCCGCAGTATGCATTTCCTGAACTAAGGCCACTGCAGAGGTTGCTATGGACCCCAATATAGTAATCAGAGTCATAATTCCCAATATAAGGGTGGCCACAAATCTATGAGATCTAGTTAAAGAAGAAGTCACTTGTTCCAAGATATATGTTCCAGGGGTGGCATACCAAGGCACAGACAATTTAACAGGTACAAATATATACAATGGGTGTTTTAACAAAAATACCTGTGCAGGATTTTTAGTAATATAATTAGATAAAGAACAATTTTCACAAGTAATTTCAAAATGACCAAGAATGTACTTAACAGAATAAGTAGAATGTTGTCCAGCAATTAATAAAACATAAGGGGAATTTACACAAGCTTGTAACACAAAATTAACATTTGTTCTGGGTCTATGTAAGGTAACAAGTCGTGTTGCAGCAAATAAACAAAATAGATGAGTCTGATAAGAGCTATTTGGCAAAGAGCTTTGAAAAATCGGAGTAACCCATCCATAAACTGACCATGTATCTAATAGTGCTGGGAGAGGTATAGGTGGATGAGTAATGTTCCAAGCATATTTAGACTGTCCATTTTCACCTTTTAAAAATTCTTGAAAAGATGGACCTGGAGTGTCAATAATTACTGACAACACCAGATGAGAAACTGATCAATTATATACCTTGGCAAAAGAATATGTTTGAAGGGGAATCTGATCAGATGGCTCGAATAAATCGTAAAATACCATTTTATCAAATACACAAGATCTCCACCTTGGAAAACCTGAATTAATACCTACATTATTCCAATTATGCATGACATAAGTATGGTCCTTGCAGGAAGTGAAATTATTAGGTATATATGGGCCCTCCGTATATCTTCCATTACTACTAAAATTATATGCAGGATGAGAAAAGGAGAGCCCCCATATATTGTTAAGATGCCTGGGGGGGGGGAATCTGTTAATATAGATCTCCATTTTAAAAGTATACACTCAGACCAGGAAGAACTAGGGGAAAAACAAATAGGAAGAGTCCCTGTTATGCCTGTATAGTTTATATTACTAACCATTCTGGTAGACATAAATGAAGAATTTTCACCTCCCATTAACTCGCTGTTATTAGTAAAAACCTTAATGGTAGGTTCATTCCAAGTTACCGGATGGAATAAGGGTGGATCAGGTACATAAGCCCAATAGCTTGGGGAATCATCTTTTAACATAGTAGCAGCATGACACCCAGTGGGGGACAATACCTGAGCAGTTATGACTGCGAGCATGGCCACAAACAAAGTTCTTGAGTTGACAGTATGTCCTTGGGACGCAACCAGTCCCTCTGCCTCTTCTGCTAGGGTCTTCAGCTGGCCCCAAGTAGGTGATCTAGAAGTCCAAGTTCATCTAGAGTACTGGTGTCTGCGAGATCTCAAGGACAGCCTGGAGAATGATGTAAGAACTGCAGGAGGAGTAGCTGGCGGTTCAGCAGGAGCCAATGTGGATGTTGAGCTGGCTGGAGAAAGATTTACTGGAGAATCAGGAGATGATAAAAAAAAGCAGGTACAGCATTTTTTGAGCCAGTAAAGAAGTTCCCTCTTCACTATCGGAGGGGCTGAAATATTTAGTCACTTTCTGGTGTGGTGGAGAGGGAAGCTGGGGAGGCACTTTTCATTTGGTCCACTTTGGCGGCATGGGCTGGACGGACCAGTAGCTCATGGTGGTGGCGGATGAGTCGATCAGGTACCCACACAGGCGAATCGGCATTCTGAGGAAAGACACAAGCAAATCCTCATTGGGACATCCAGTGAGCAAATCCTTCCACCTAACCAATGGGAAGGTTTGTTTTTTGTTTATGGTTACATGCCATGAAAAGGCTGACTCTCCTTCATAATTAACATTTAAATGATTAATTACAAATAAAGCATGACTTAAAACGTGATGAGGAGAAACATATTTATAATCTCCTTCTTGCAATTTAGTAAGCTGATGTTTTAAGGTTTGATAGGCTCATTCCACAATAGCTTGCCCTTGAGGGTTATAAGGAATTCCTGTGGAATGAGATATTCTAAATGTTATACAAAATGCCTTAGAGGCATAGGCAGGAACATTGTCTGTTTTTAATGCCCGAGGCATCCCCAACACAGCAAAACATGCAAATAAATGTTGTTCAACATGCTTAAAGGCTTCCCCAGTCCTGGCTGTATTTTCTTACTTTATTTGCCAGATTTACCAGTGGCATAATGGAAAATGGAGGAGCAGTAGGTGACATAAGAGGAGGCCAATCTGGGTTATCATATCTCATAGCTTCCTCATTTAAATCTGCCTCATCTTCTGAGGACAACTGATCCTCAATATCGTGAGCTGGGGGCTCCCCCTTCTCTTCCTCCTCCTCAGATTCGGACTGCTCCTCTTCCTGGGTTAATATAATTTTAGAGGCTCGAGAGGATATTCTACTAAGCAACGGGGTGGCAGTTGACTCAAGTTGGGAAAAGGTACCATAGGAAGGAGTAGTCATAAGCGCCTGTCTCAAAACATTCCACAAAGAATAAGCATCCTCAGGCATCTGAGTCCCTCCACTAGTAGAACACCATTTTTTAATATTTTTTCCAACCTGATCCCAAGTTTCCAAATCCAAGGTTCCCTTGTCAGGAAACCAAGGACATACTTTCTGCACAAAATCTAAAAATGAACTAAGCTTATCTTTACTAACCTTAATACCTTTGTGTTGCAACATTTTTCCTATTATTCTCAAATATGCTTTCCTTTCCTTAGAACCCAAACGGTCCATAATTACTTCTTTTAAAGAGGCACAACAACTTCTCAAATTCTGAAATGCTCTTAAAGAGACATGACAACTTCTCAACTTCTTTTTAAAGAGGTACTACAACATCTCAAAAGTTCAGACACAATTACTTTTCAACATCTTAAAGAGGCACAATAACATCTCAAAAGTTCTGACATGATTACGTCTCACCATCTTAAAGAGGCACAATAACATCTCAAAAGTTCTGACACGATTACTTCTCACCATCTTAAAGAGGCACAATAACATCTCAAAAGTTCTGGCTATTTGTCCTATCCTTTACTGCACTCACTCACGGGGGATCTGCAGCACCCTCAGGACAAAGTCCATTCCCGAAACGACGAACAACATGAAAATTATACTTACCTGCTCAAGTCCTCTGTTTGGGCACCACTTGCTGGAGTCCAACTCCAGGAGAGAGTCAGAGCTTGAGACGGGGAAATCGGGAAGCGGCGAAAAAGAAAAGATGAAAATGACAGGATCCTTCTTCCTGGGGAGAGTTCAAGACTCTGTCAATTTTTATTTATTTTTCACAAGTTTATATAGGTTTTCCACTCAGCTCTGTACCCACAAATGTATCTTATGTTGCTAACCAAACACCCACGTACATCCTTTTTGCACTCACAATAAGGTTGACTTTTAACAATTTCAACCATGGATAGTGTTTTCCTTAAGTCAAACATTTATAAACATCCTGGTTTTCTTCCTAACTTTCTTATAACTATTTACTATTATAGGCCTATAATATCCTTACCCTATAAAGCTAAACCTTAATCCTAAGTCTTATTTAATTTACTTACTACTATTTATTTATTTCTATTAATCTTATATCTATCCTTATATCCCTATATTTTCTTAACTATCACTTATACTATTATGTATCTCTTATCTTATTAGTTTATCTTATCTTACTATCTTATTATTAATATTCTAAATTCTATCTTCATTAAACTACTTATTTAATCCTAAAATATCTTAACCTATTTTTTATCTCAAATGGTTGTTTTCCACCAGCTCTCAGCTGGGGTCTGTTGCTTATGAGGAAGTGGTTGACTCGTTTTTCTCGCCCTCCTGCTGTTACTGAAAAACATCCTTACACACCCTAAGGGGCACCCTTTTTGCTGCAATCTCACCTCCATTATGCCTAGGTATAATTTTTGCTGTCGAATGCCATCATCCATTTGCGCATCTATTATTTCAATTAAAGAGGGAACATTCTCAAGCCTATGCATGCAATCTTTCAAAGTTAGAGAAGGTCCATCAACAGGATCCATGGGGCTTTGTCTCCATCCTGGCCGCATTTTACTGGGGCCTTGCTCCCAGTCAGCATTTTTCCTGTTTTCAGGTCTCTTTTACCTTACTTTTACTAGTGATTGTGGCTCCCGGCAGATAACTATTAAAATTTACAATCTGTAGTCTATTGAAATTGTGTTGGCCAGGCTGGTGGCTCAGACCATAATCCCAGCACTTTGGGAGGCCAAGGCGAATGGATTGCCTTATCCCACGGGTTCAAGATCAAGCCCAGGACACTTGGCAAGGCCTTGTCTCTATAATCAATCAAAAAGTAGCCGGGCATGGTAGCACACGCCTGTAGTTCTGGCTACTTGGAAGGCTGAGGTGGAAGGATCACTGGTACCCAGCGGATCGATGGTGGGGTGCCCATGAGTGTGCCACAGCACTCCAGTCTGGGTGATGGAATGAGACTCCAACTCAAAAAAATAATAAAATAAAATAAAATAAATTGTGCCAGTGTCGGTTTTCTGGTTTTCATATTATATTAAAATTCTGTAAGATGTTGTCATTCAGGGAAGTTTGATAAAGGATACAAGGACCTCTCTGCACTATTTTTGAAACTTCCTGGGATGTTAATTTCAAAATGAAAAGATTTTTTGTCATTGTTGTTTGCGTTGGAGTCTCACTCTGTTGCCGAGGTGACAGTGGCATGCTCATAGCTTACTGCAGCCTCAACTCCCTGGGCTCAGAAGATCCTTCTGCCTCAGCCTCCCAAATAGCTGGTACTAAAGGCCTGCACCACCATGAGTGGCTGATTTTTTTTATTTTTGTAGAGATGAGATCTTGCTATGTTGCCCAGGCTAGTCTTGACCTTTGGGGCTCAATCAGCCCTCTTGCCTCAGTCTCCCAAAGTGCCAGGATTACAGGCATGGGTCACTGCACACAGTGCAAAGTTAAAAGCTTTTTTAAAAACTAGGGCCAGGCACGGTGGCTCATGCCTATAGTCCCAGGACTTTGGGAAGCCAAGGTGAGAGGATTGCCTGAGCACATGAATTCAAGACCAGCCTAGGCAATTTGGTGAGTCCTTGTCTCTACAGTAAGTCAAAAAAAATTAGCCCAGCATGGTGATGCACACCTGTAGTTGCAGCTACTTGGAAGGCTGAGGTAGAAGGATCACCTGAGCCCAGCAGGTCAAGGCAGTGGTGGCTGTGAGCATGTCACTGCACTCCAGTCTGGACAACAGAATAGATTCTGACTCAAAAAAAAAAAAATGGAAACTGACTCCATCAGAGGGAATAGATCTGTTCATAAATGAATTTCACAAATGATTCAAATAATTATCCCAATAATTCATCATGAAACCCCCAAGGCCCTGTGTGTGCTTTTTTGTTGTTTGTTTATTACAGATAGGGTCTCACTCTGTCACTTAGGCTGGAATGCACTGGCACAGTCACAGCTCACTGCAGCCTTAAACTCCTGGCCTCAAGTGATCCTCCCAAAAGAGGTCTCCCAAAGCACTGGGAGTACAGGTGCATGCCACCACAAGAGGATTGTGTATTTTTATTGGGAAAAGCACAAGGGAGGAGGGGAGGGCTGAAGAGTCAGGATGCAATCACCTGGGCAACAATCTTACTGTTCCTCTCTTCCTTTTAGTTTATATAGCACATAGCCATATATTCATGTATGCATAGCACGCTTCTGAATTTCAGGCTCAAGGAATAAACTGAATTTCTTACCCTTTAAACTTGGCTGATTTAACTCATTTTAAATGATTAAAAGCACTCTATTTCATTAGGGCTTTCACAGACTCCCCAGTTCACAGGGACATCCCACCACCTCTAGTGAGGGAGCTGTCTGTAGTTCAGTCCTTAATTCTTCACACCCATCCCCAGCTTTACAGTTAAAAAGCTGCTTATGCTTTGCTCGTGGTAATTGATAGAGGAATAGAAACATAGACCAATGTGACATGACAGAAAACCAAAATACTAACCAGCACACCTATGCTTAATTGATTTTAAACAAAGGTGAGCAAGCAATTCAATCGAAGGATAGTTTCAACAAATGCACTGCACAACCGGACAACTAAAAACAAAAAAATTTAGCTGGGCTCGGTGGCTCAGCCTGTAATTCCGTGCCTTTGGGAGGCTGAGGTGAGTGGATTGCCTGAGCCCGTGGGTTCAAAACCCGCCTGGGCAGCGAGACCTCATTTCTACAATAAATCAAAAAATCAACCGGGCGTGGCAGCGCATGCCTGTAATTCCGGCTACTTGGAAGACTGAGGTGGAAGGATTGCCGGAGCCCAGCAGGTCGAGGCTGTGGTGGCCAGGAGCGGCGGCCAGGAGCGGCCACTGCACTCCAGTCTGGGCGACAGAGTGAGACTCCAACTCAAAAAAAAAAAAAGACATCATGGGCTTAAATGTAAAACATAAAACTATGAAGCATTTGAGGAAGAAGATAGGAGGACATCTTTGACACCCAGGGCTGGGTGAGGAGTCCTTACTGCATAACAATATCACAACTTTGAAGTTTGAAGAGTTTGTGAAAGATTTGTATTAATTCTTATTTAATGTTTGATAGAATGCACCAGTGAAGTCATCTGGACTTTTCTTTCTTGGAATATTTTTTTTTTTGAGTTGGGGTCTCACTCTGATGCCCAAGGCTGGAGTGCCATGGCACTATCATGGCTCTCCACAGCCTTGACCTCCTGGGCTCAGACAATCCTGCTTCAGCCTCCCAAGCTTCTGGGACTATAGACACACACCACTACCCACAGCTAATTTTTTGTAGAGACAAGGTGTTTGCTATGTTACTCAGGCTGGTCTTAAATTTTGGGCTCAAGTGATCCTCCCTCCTCGGCCTCCCAAAGTGCTGAGATCACAGGTGTGAGCCACTGTGCATGGCCCTGTTGAAAAATGTTTTATTGCTGATTAAATTTCTTAACTTGTTATAAGTCTGTTCAGATTTTTAATGGTTTTCAGCCAGTTTCAGTAATTTGTAAGGTTCTAGAAATTTGCTGATTTCATCTAGGTTATCTAATTTGCTGATGCTCAATTTTTAATAGTATTCACTTATAACCCTTTTTATTTCTGTAAATTTGGTAGTAATGTCACCACTTTTATTCTCATGTTAATTATTTACATCTTCGCTCTTTTTTTCTTTGCTTAGCTAAAAGTTTATCAATTTTGTTGATCTTTTCTAAGAATCAATTTTTTATTTTGTTAATGCTATTATTTTTCTAGTCTCTATTTTGTCTATCTCCATTCTAATATTTATCTTCCTTCTGCTTGCTTGCTTTCTTTTCTAGTTGCTATTCTTTGTCTAGTTATTTAAGATGCAAATTGTAGTTATTGATATGAGGGGTGTTTCTAATGTAGGCAAGTCACAGTTGTAAATTTTCCTCTGAGCACGGTTTTCACTCCATTCATCAGTTTTGTATGTCATGTTTTTGTTTTGTTTTGTTTTCTTTTCTTTTCTTTTTTGAGTTGGAGTCTCACTCTGTCACCCAGTCTGGCATGCAGTGGCATGCTCCTGGCCACCACAGCCTCAACCTGCTGGGCTGTAGTGATCCTTCCTCCTCAGCCTTCCAAGTAGCCAGGACTCAGGCATGCGCTACCATACCTGGCTAGTTTTCGATTTATTGTAGAGATGAGGTCTCGCCAAGTTGCCCAGGCAGGTCTCGAACCCGTGGGCTCAGGTAATTCATTTGCCTAGGCCTCCCAAAATGCTGGGATTACAGGCGGAGCCACCGAGCCCAGCCCATGTTGTTGTTTTCTTTTTTTTTTTTTGATTTGGAGTCTCACTCTGTCACCCAGACTGAAGTGCAGTGGCTGCTCCCGGCCACCACAGCCTCGACCTGCTGGGCTCCAGCGATCCTTCCACCTCAGCCTTCCAAGTAGCCGGAATTACAGGCATGCACTACCACCGGCTAATTTTTTGATTTATTGTAGAGATGAGGTCTCGCTGCCCAGGTGGGTCTCGAACTCACAGGCTCAGGCAATCCACTCACCTCAGTCTCCCAAAGGCAATGTTTTCTTTCATCTCAAAATATTTTCTAACTTTCCATGGGATTTCTTCTTTGACCGATTGGCTGTTTAAAAGCATGTTGTTTAATTTCTGCCACTTACTTTTCAGAGTCCTTATATGTCTGCTCCATATATTCTGTCAAGAATTTATACGAAAAATAAAAAGTAGAATATGCTTATTTCATCTTCTCTGGAACTGGAACCTTCATTTTCTCTTTAGGAGAGTCAAAGAATGTAGAATTTTTTTTATTTTTTAATTCAGTAAAGGACTGTGGGAAGATATGGCAAAATCTGAGAAGCAGGAAGAAGCCAGGATAGGGTGACATTATGAAATGGAAATCGGTGGTGCTGAAGGTCCAAGGAAAAGCAAGCACTCTTTAAAGATGTCACTAATTTTTTTGTAGACAGAAATTGTTTTCAACTCCTAGTAGTTCACTCCTGGCACAATGAGGTGGTCATGTAATTTCCTACACTGGTACACCCAGTGCTACCATGTCAGGCCAATGTTGCCCAACATTTTAATTTTCATATTATCCCCCAGAATAAACAGACCACAAATTATTCAATCATTTTCTTATTGATGAGGGTTCTGGTTTCTTCCCATTCTCTTGCTATTAAGAACAAATCTAGAATAATTGTACTTGTATATATAATCCTTACCTGATGGAATTTTTTTTTCTTGAAAACACGGAATTGGGAGATGTTTATTTGCTTTTCTTGTTATTTCTAACTGACACACAACAACTGTACATATTTATGGGTTTACAGTGCAATATTTTGGTATATGCATACAATGTGTAATGATCAAAATAGGGCAATTAGCATAGCTATCATCTCAAATATTTATCATTTTCTTGTGCTGGGAACATTCAATATCTGCTCCTCTAGATATTTGAAAATATACAATAAAATGTTCATTTAAGTCATTCTATAGTGCCATATAAAATACTAGAACTTATTCCTTCTATCTAGCTACATTTTTGTATCATTTGGCTATCCTCCCCTCTCCCTGGTAGAAATTATATTAAGAACAAATTTGTTCAAAGTACGATTATATGTACTTTAAATTTCAATACATATTGTCCCCGCTTTCCAATTGTCTTTCAAAATATTATCTGAAATTTTATCTACTAAGAACTAATCAGATAGCCAGGTGGAGGGGGCTCACTCCTATAATCCCAGTACTTTGGGAGGCCAAGGTAAGAAGATTGCCTGAGCCCACGGGTTTGAGACCAGCCTGGGCAACACAGTGAGACCTCATCTTTACAATAAAAAATTTAGCCAAACATGGTAGTTCGTGCCTGTAGTTCCTGCTACTTGGAAGCCTGAGGCAAAAGGAATGCCTAAGCCCAGCAGGTCGAGGTTGCAGTGGCTGGGAGCATGCCACTGCACTCCAGCCTGGGAGACTGAGTGAGACTCCAATTCCAAAAAAAAAAAGAACTAATTGAAAAAAGGAAGAGGAACATCTGCTCCTGGGCTTCTGAAATGTCTCTGACCCCTAGGGCAGCCACAACTCCCTTCCTGGAAACTTCTCCTCTGTTGTGTAATTACCTGGGAGAGCTTATCTGCTTACACCAGGATAACTAGCCACATCTGCTTCTGTGAACTTGCTTGCTTGTCTCACCTTGTGGTTGGATCAAAGAAGGCCCCTGATGTACATATCCCAGGCCTTCAGAATACCGTTAAGGGCTATTTAAGACAATCCTTTGCTGCAGGATGGGGCCCTTACTTTGGAACTTGTGTGTCCAGCAAGTGGTCACCAGCCAAACCTTGGCTAATAAACCTCTCCTTTGTTATTTATAACTTTGTGTTGGTGTCTGTGATTTAAGTGCTAGGACCCTACTTCATTTGGGGGCTCACCTGGGTGAACCAAGTACTTAAATTGCATCCATTTTAACTGACGGGTCTTGTGGGGCTGCTTCCTGGTAAACTCTCTGGGCTCAATTGGGCCTGTATCTCTGGCAGACTCACAACACCCCTGGAAGCCCTCAGAGAGGTAAGTCAGGTTCCTGATTTCTGTTTTGAGTTCACTCCTGTAGAGACCCTCAGGAAAGCTGGACACAGCACTAATTCTGACTTCCGAGGTCCCGGTGAGATGTCACTGGGACCTCCTGTTTTTCTCTTGGGCAGTCAGGTCTCTCTGTTCAGTCTTAGTTGTCTTGTTTGTGTGTTCAGTGTTTGTTACTGTCATGTCTGTTATTGCAATTGACATCATGGCTCAACAATGTTCTCAGCCTGGCTGCCCTTTGCAACTAGTCCTGTGCCATTTCAAGGACTTCAAGAAAGTGGCACAGGATTCAGGTGACCAGGTGAATAAAGGTAAACTAACCACCTTTTGTTCCCTTGAATGGCCCATCCTTCCCAACTGCAGCTGACCATTGGAGGGAACTTTTGACCCCACCATAGAAGGAAAGGTCTATGGTTCGTCTATCGCTGTCACCCAGACCAGGTCCCGTACATCACTGCAACAGCCACCATGGATGAAAAAGACTAAAAAGAATAATAATACTTCTCATGTTTTAACTCTGCAGGAAACTCCTAAGGTCAAAGTCCCAGTCTTCCAGAAGTCACCAGAGGATGATGATATTCCCCTATTGCACCATGTGCCCGGGCAGGAACAAGGAGTCCAAGAGGTTCTCAGTCTGCCATATACAAGGAGCAAGTCCTCTTACCAGCCCCTTTAACCCACTCTTCCCCATTTGTCCTCAAAAGGGTTGACAGCCCCTGGCCAGCTGACAAGCCCAGATGCATCTTCGGAGAAGCCGGAGGTACAAATGCCGGCAATCCTCCCCCTGAGACAGATGCCAGGGTTCAATGTGGGAGGGACAGGAGTGCAGCCCTTCATGGTCTATGTCCCCTTTTCTACTAGTGACATTTACAACTGGAAAAATCAAAACCTACCATTCTCTGAAAGGCCTCAGGGTCTCATTTCTCTCCTACAGACTATTTTCTTCACCTACCAGCCCACCTGGGATGATTACCAGCAGCTTCTACAAGCCCTCTTCACCGTGGAAGAGAGGGAGAGAATCTGTCAGGAGGCTAGAAAACTGGTCTGGGGACCAGATGGCAGACCAGCAGAGCAATCCTGAGTAGAACATATTTTTCCCACTGAAAGGCCTAACTGGAATCATAACACCAATCAAGGTAGGGAACGTCTCACCACCTATCGCTGGACTCTAATGGGGGGTCTCCAGGTTGCCGCAAGGTGGCCTACAAATTTGTCCACGGTAAGTGAAGTTACCCAGGGCCCACAGGAATCCCCTACTGATTTCCTGGAGTGGCTTATGGAGGCCTACCAGATATGTACCCTGATAGACCCTGATGCCCCAGAAAACCAGAGAACCCTAGTCATAGCCTTTGTGTCCCAGATGGCCCCAGATATCAGAAAGAAGTTACAGAAAATCGAGGGGTTTGAAGGCAAGAGTTTATCAGAGTTGGCAGAGGTAGCTCAGAAGGTTTATAACAACAGGGACTCCCAGGAAGACAGACAGGCTAAGAAAATGGCCAAAGTGGTTGTGGCAGCCCTGGAAGAAGCTAGGCCAAAATAATCAGCTGGGAAAGGAGGCAACAGGGATGCAAAAAGAAAGCCATTGGCAAAGGACCAGTGTGTCTACTGCAGGAAGTTTGGACACTATGTAAAAAACTGCCCAAATAAGCCACCCCGGTTGCAGGGGCCCCCTTCGCAACCAGGGGAATGCCTGCCACAGCCTACTCTGGTACTCCAGTTGCACACTGACTGATGGGACCGGGGCTCTATCAATATCCCCCTGGAGCCCAGGGTAAAACTTACTGTGGGGGGTGAACCCGTTTACTTTCTGGTGGACACAGGGGCTGCGAACTCAGTCCTTCAAAGAGATAATGGACCTTTACAAAAGAAGCAGACCTTGGTCCAAGGGGCCACTGGAACTCAATTGTACCCCTGGACCACAGAAAGAACAGTAAATCTAGAGAAAGGGGAAGTAACCCATTCATTCCTAGTAATGCCAGATTGCCCGTACCTGCTCCTGGGATGGGACCTTCTGCACAAGCTCAAAGTCAACATAGGCTTTCAAGAAACTATGGCAACAGTAAGTCTGAGTCAGCCAGAAACAGCAGCAAAAATTCTCATCACGGTTCCAGAATATGTGCTGACAAAGGGTAAGTTTCCCCTTGACTCCTTGAATACTATCCTATTAGCTCAGCTACAATTCGAGTTTCCCCAAGTATGGGCTGAATCAAACCCCCCTGGACTGGCATCCCATCAATCCCTGGTCATTGTACAGCTTAAAAGTCAGGAAACACTCATAAGGGTAAAACAGTACCCCATGTCCCAGGAGGCCCAGAGAGGCATTGTGGTTCATATCCACCACCTCCAACAAGCTGGGATTTTGGTGCTGTGCCACTCGCCCTGGAACACTCCGCTGCTCCTGGTATGGAAGGCAGGCACAGGGGACTACCAGCCAGTCCAGGACCTAAGGGAAGTCAACAAGCGAGTGGAGGACATTCACCCCATGGTGCCTAATCTATATACCCTCCTGGGTGGACTCTCCCCAGAAAGACAGGTGTATACTGTCTTGGACCTCAAGGATGCCTTTTTCAGCATCCTACTGGCCAAGCAAAGCCAGCCTATGTTTGCCTTTGAGTGAACAGATTCTGAAAAAGAGGAAAGTGGTCAGTTAACCTGGACACACCTCCCGCAGGGGTTCAAAAATTCCCCTATGCTGTTCGATGAGGCTCTCCGCCAAGACTTCTGGACTTTCTGGCAGCAGCATCCTGAGGTAACCCTGCTACAAAATGTGGATGACTTATTGACAGCAGCCCCAACAGAAGGTGAGTGCCTGTATGCCACCTGGGACCTGCTTAAGGAACTTCAAGCCCTAGGGTATTGGGTGTAAGCAAAGAAGGCTCAGCTTTGTGTAACTGTAGCTACCTACCTTGGGTATAAGCTCCAAGGAGGTAAAAGTTCTCTAACTGCTCAGCATATTCAAGCCATTGGAGGCATTCCAGCCCTAGGAAACAAGAGACAGGTCTGGAAATTCCTGGGGGCTGTAGGGTAGGGTACTCCTGACTGTGGATCCCCAAGTTTGCTGAGCTTGCAAAACCCCTATCTGAAATCACAAAGGGACCAGAAGTTAGCTTCCAATGGACCTTGGGAGGTGAAAAAGCATTCCAGATCCTTAAAACTGCCTTAGTCTCAGCCCCAGCTCTGGCCTTGCTGGACATTGAAAAACCTTTCCACCTCTTTGTGAATGAGAGGCATGGTATTGCTCGAAGACTCCTAACCCAGAAACTCTGCCCATGGAACAGGCCAGTGGCTTATTTGTCAAAGAAGCTAGACCCAGTAGCTTCAGGATGGCCACCTTACCTATGAGTCATTGTAGCTATTGCTATGTTAGTAAAGGACTCAGAAAAGCTAATGCTGGGACAGAATTTAACTATCACAGCAACTCATGCGGTAGAGTCCTTGCTTTGAGTGGCCCCTGACAAATGGATGTCAAATGCCTGAATAACTCACCATCAAGCACTGCTTCTGGATCAGCGGCGTATTAAGTTTCAGCACACCACCAGCTTGAACCCTGCAACTCTGTTGCCAGAGGAAAGCCCCGCAGGACCACTCACTGCTGTTTCAAGTTCACTGAATTCCTCCAAAAGCTATGATGGGACTTAGCAGACGTTCAGAGAACAAACCCCGACCTGACTCTCTTTTCAGATGGCAGCAGTTTCGTGCAGGATGGGGTCAGGTATGCGGGAGCAGCAGTGGTCACTCTGCAAGGGACTATCTGGGCTGAGCCTCTCCTCCAGGGAACATCGGCCCAGAAAGCAGAACTAATCACGCTGACAGAGGCCCTAAAAGCAGGTATGGGGAAAACTGTAAACATTTACACTGACAGCAGGTATGCCTTTACTACCACACATATGCACAGAGCAATTTACAGAGAGAGGGGTTTGCTCACTACAGAGGGGAAGACCATTAAAAACAAGGCGGAAATCTTAGACTAACTGGTGGCAATCTGGGCCCCTAGAAAGATAGCCATTATTCACTGCCCAGGCCACCAAAAAGGGAACTCAAAGGAAACAATAGGAAACAGAAAGGCAGACCAAGTGGCCAGAGACACTGCTTACTGCAGAACCACTTGCTTGCTAACACTGCCTCCTCTGGTGCTAAGTGAGTCACTGGAATACACAGAAGACCTCTTGCTGTGCAAAAACTAAGTGGAACCAAAAACTCCAATGGGTGACTGCACCTTCAGGATGGCAGAATGTTCCTCCCACAAGCCTTAGGACGGCAACTTTTGCACCAGCTCCACGAAGGAACCCACTTAGGGAAAATGAAGCTAACTGAACTCATACGGAAGGAGTTTTTCCTCTGCCATCTAGACCAGCTGGTGCAAGAACTCATTCAGGGCTGTTGTGTGCCCTGTCAACAAACCAACTGTGCTAAGGTCAGTGTATCTACCCATGGACTTTGAGACAGGGGATTAACCCCTGGGAGACATTGGGAAATAGAGTTTATGGAGATAAAACCTGGGCAGTATGGATATAAAAACCTATTGGTGTTGGTGGACACTTTTTCGGGATGGGTAGATGCGTTTCCCACAAAAACTGAAACTGCCTTGGTCACTGTTAAAAAGTTCTTAAATGACATTATCCCGAGGTATGGTATACCTATCTCAATAGGCTCAGACAATGGCCCAGTATTTGTCTCAAAACTCACTGAAAGTATTGCAAAAACCTTGGGGATAAATTGGAATTTACACTGCTTATCATCCCCAAAGCTCAGGTCAGGTAGAAAGAATGAATCGGACACTCAAGGAGACCTTAACCAAATTAACCCTGGAGACTGGCGAGGGATGGGTAACGCTCCTTCCCTATGCCCTCCTAAGGGCCAGGTGTACCCCATATATTAAGGACTTAACCCCCTTTGAAATCCTCTTTGGACAGTCTCCACCCGTGTTTCCAAAAATAGGATTAGAAAACATGTCAGAACTGTCTAATCATAATTTGCTTCAGTCACTGCTAGCACTCCCTCAGCAGCTCCATCCCCTGGCAATCAATTTTTTCCTATGCTAACAGCAATCCACCAGCTTGCCAATGCAACTTGCCCTGATTTGGCAAAAGATTGCTGGCTATGCCTGGACCCTCGCTCCTCGTACTTTGTGGGAATTGGGGCCGTCTCTCCTGTAGGGTACACGGAACAAAGCATACAAATCCTCAGCTTAACTATGGTCCAGTCCCAAGGGCTGTGCCCTTGGGGCACCCATCCTACTCTTACCTTAGGGGACCTTCAGGGACAAGGAACTTGTCTCCATTCCCCACGGTACCCTCTGGACAGTTCTTCCTTTCGAGCGACCTGCAACATTTCTTCCCAAATTAATGTGGCAAACTTTCAGGACGCCAAAAACCTTTGTCTGGCCGTAGCTTCTCCACCACTTGGTTCGCTTGCACACAGGGAATCGCCCCATGTGTTACCTTACAGCACCTCCTGGACACCTTGAAGCTCTGCGTCTTAGTGCACATTTTACCTCAAGTGTACATCTACGAGGGAATGGAGGGATGGGAACATCTTAGGCTCCCTGGCTTAATGCACGCCAAGCGTGCTGCCCCTATACTGGTACCCCTCATTCTACTGCTCTGGGGATGGCCTCCTTGGTTGTGGGGGACCAGAACCCAAAACAACTAAGTGTGCAAGTTAATACAGACCTAAGGCTGCTTGAATCCAGTATATCCCAGTTAGAACAGCAAGTAAACTCTTTAGTTGAGGTAGTTCTCCAAAACTGAAGGGGCCTAGACCTCCTCTTCATCAATCAAGGGGGACTATGTATGGCTTTAGGGGAAACCTGTTGTTTCTATGCTAATAAATCTGGGATAATATGGGAAACTCTCACCCAGGTTAGGGAAAACACCAGGCAATGAGATATGCAGCATCAGGCTTCAGGGAATTGGTACCAATCGCTCTTTTCTTGGTCCCCCTGGCTCACAAATCTAGTCTCAGCCATAGCGGGCCCCCTTCTTTTGCTCCTAATAGGTATCACTGTGGGATCCTGCATCATTAAAAGCCTTTTAAACTATGTTAAATATAGCATTGCACCCATCAAAATGATGGTTCTCAGGGCCCCTTATAACCCCTTGTACTAGGAGTTAAACGCTTTGACTCCAGGAACATCTGACAGGGGGGAATGAAAAAAGGAAGAGAAACATCTGCTCCTGGGCTTCTGAAATGTCCCTGACCCCTAGGGCAGCCATAACTCCCTTCCTGGAAACTTCTTCTCTGTTGTGTAATTACCTGGGAGAGCTTATCTGCTTATGCCAGGATAACTAGCCACATCTGCTTCTGTGAACTTGCTTGCTTGCTCACACCTTGTGGTTGGATCAAAGAAGTCCTCTGACGCACATAGCCCAGGCCTTCAGGATGCGGTTAAGGGCTATTTAAGAAAATCCTTTGCTGCAGGACAGGGCCCTTGCTTTGGAACTTGTGTGTCCAGCAAGTGGTCGCCGGCTGAACCTTGGCTAATAAACCTCTCCTTTGTTACTCATAACCTTGTGTCAGTGTCTGTGATTTAAGAGCTCAGACCCTACTTCACTAATAAGATATTGTACTTTCAAATTTTTCCATACATCAAACACTTAATAGGGTTTTTGTTATTTTGTCACAGTGATGGGATTAATGTTATGTCTTATTTTTAGTTTCATTTCCCTACTACTGGGAAACTCAAGAGGCTTTTCATATATTTTTTTGGCCATTTAGATTAGCTCTTTTTGAATGTATTGCTTATAGGCTTTCCCTGTTCTTTTTTTTTTTTCTTGAGTTGGAGTCTCACTCTGTCACCCAGACTGGAGTGCAGTGACATGCTCCCAACCACTGCAGCCTCGACCTGGTGGGCTCAGGAGAGCCTTCCCCCTCAGTCTTCCAAGTAGGTGGAACTACAGGCGTGCTACCACACCTGGCTAATTTTTGATTTATTGTAGAGACAAGGGCTCGCCAAGTTGCCCAGGTGGGTCTTGAACCTGCAGGTTCAGGCAATCCACTCGCATTGGCCTCCCAAAGTGCTGGAATTACAGGCTGAGTCACTGAGCCCGGCCTTTCCTTTTCTTTTAAACAAAAGTCTTTCTGGATTTTTTTGTTTGTTTGTTTTCAATTTGTAGAGTTTATTGTATATCCTAGTATTCCATATCTTTATTTTATTTTCTGATACTTATAATGCAAATACTTTCTTCCCCAATTTACTTGTCTCATGACTTTTTATCACATAAAGTGTTTTTATTATATAATTATGTATATTATTTATGTTATGGTTTCTATGTTTCTAACCTTAGCTGAAATTTCTGCCAAACTCCTCCACTGTCCACATAATCTTTTCAATCTTCTAAGTTTTTTTTTCCTTGAATCAGAGTCTCACTCTTTTGCCCAGGTTGGAGTGCAGTGGCTTGATCATGGCCACTAGTAGCCTCAGCCTGGGCTCAGGCAATCCTCCCACCTCAGCCTTCCAAATAGCTGGAACTACAGGTGCATGCTACCATGACCAGCTAATTTTTTGATTTATTGTAGAGACAAGGTCTCGCCACATTGCCCAGGCTGCTCATGAACCCCTGGGCTCAGGCAATCCTCTTGCCTCTGCCTCCCAAGGTCCTGGGATTACAGGCATGAGCCACAATGCCCAGCTAAGTTTTTTGTTTCTTTTTTGATACTTATAGTTTAGTCCACATGAAATTTTATATGCTCTGAAGCACTTTATTTCTATATGGATAGAAAATCATAAATTATAATTTATTTTTTATTTTTTGAGTTGGAATCTCACTCTGTCGCCCAGGCTGAGGTGCAGTGGCACACTCTCAGCCACCCCAACATCTACCCACTGGGCTCAGGCAATCCTTCCACCTCAGCCTTCCAAGTAGCTGGAACTACAGGTATGCACTACCACACCCAGCTAATTTTTTTTTTAATGTAGAGATGAGGTCTCGCCAAGTTACCCAGGCTGTTCTCGAACCCATGGGCTCAGGCCATTCCCTCACCTCAGCCTCCCAAAGTGCTGGGATGACAGGCTTGAGCCACTGCACCTGGCCAAACTATAGTTTATTTTAAAAACCACCCTTCTCCAATTGAAATAAAAGATATCAATTTATTGGTATTTTTTTCTTTTTTCTGACTTTCTACTATGTTCTAGTGTTTTATTTATTTATTTTTTAACAACAATAACAAGTTGTTTTAATTGGCATTATGATGTTTTAAATATTCTATAACTTACGTCTTTTTCTTTTTTCTGGACTGCCTATCTTTGGTCTTGATATGTGAGAAAAAATAACCCATTTCTTTTCTAATTCTTTTTGTTATGAGCTACCACATACATACAGAAGTACCTAAAACATATATGTATGCATCACGTTTGTGTTATAGGTATGTGTATCTATATATACATATTTGCACATAAAGTTTTTAGAATAATTATAATTGTAAAGGGGAATATGAATGTAACCACCATAGAGGTCAAGAATTAAAACACCAAATCTTCTCCTACATTGCTCTCTGATTATAATGGTCTCCCTATAACCCACAGACTACCAATTATTTAAGCATCTATTACCTTTTCAATACTTCTTTAATGTAAAAATTTAAATGGAAATTTTTATGATAGAAAATTTCAAACATTTAAAAGAAAACAGTAATATAATGACTACTATGGACCCATCACTCAGCTTAAACAGTTATCAACATGCTGACTTTTTTTATCTGCAACTTCATTCAGTCACTATTCTCTAGTCAACTACTGGTATTAATTTTTAGTTTCTTTAAGGCCAAGCTAAAAAAAAATACTTTTAAAGTTATGGGGTGGCCAGCCCCCCAAAAGAGATTTAGAGGGTCCCTGGAAGGTGGGCAACATCGGTGAATATTCTGGAGAAATAAGGAGAAAGAAAGAGACTGGACTCTGTCTAGTGCAGAAGCCAATTCTGTAGTAGGGATAGATATTGAAAGAAAGATGGAGGGATAGATATAAAGAGAAAGAAAGAAAGTGGACAACTGTTCAGTGAAATGAGCAGAAGCCATTTATTGGGACCAACCGTGAGTCTTTTATCCCAAACTTTCACATGTTAGAAGAACACAAAGTCAGGTAGGTGGGGGGTGTCCCTCACCCACCAGGCATTTCCTTAGGCATGAGGAAGGACAATCCCAATCAAATCACAAGACTTTCACGTGAACACAAAGCCAGGTAGGTGGGGGTCGTCCCCACCCACCAGGCGTTTTCCCAAGCATGAGGAAGGACAATCCCAAAATTATCTCACTGTTCCTTATGCTTGGTTTATATTCCTCAAAAGCAATATAACTGACTAAAATCCTAATACCTTTCTTATCTGTGCTAATTTTACCTGTACTATAAACAACTCTTAATTATAGCTCAAACCAGTTCCTAAAGAATGTGGCCCAGCCCAAAGATCAAGCGGGGCCACTTCCAGGAACAACTGATTATGATCTCTTAACAAAATGGTTATTCTAAAATCCTATGTATCTATCTTAATTTCTATAAAAGTTTCTAATTCCTAATCCTGATATATAAGACTGATCGTCAGCAATAAATTTTCTAAAATAAACCCAAATACAAACTGTAATTGTACTAAAGCCAAAACTGCAATTAGTAGAAAGTGGGAACAATGAAATTTCTAAAGTTAGCTGTATTCTTATAAAACCTTAAAGTATCATGTTTGATCATGCTTGAACTAACATAATTCCCTCACGTAGCATGACTTATTCTACAATACTTTCTATGAATAAAATAAATTCAGTTTCTATTATAAGTAGAAAAAACTTACACTAATTGTAACTAAAAACCCAGTTTAAAAGAATGCAGCCCAGCCCAAAGTGGATGCTGGGCCCTTAGGAATGTGGCCCAGCCCAAAGTTCATGCTGGACCATTTCTGGTAACCCTAGATAATCATCTATACCATCTAAAGCTGGAAACAGCTCTCTAAATGTATATACTAATTCTACAAATATATTTTTAAATCTTATAAAGAAGCTTGTATCATGTATAAGGCTCCAAATGTGATCTGAGCTTGAACTGTGTTAAGTTTAAAGCCGAAACCGCAGTCTGTGAGAAACGGGAACAATGGATCCCTAGAGTCAGCCATGCCTGTCATATTCTCAGAACTTCATGCTTAGATCATCAAAATCCCTGCCAGTGGGTAATGCTAAACAACAAAAAAAGGAGGAGGGAATGGGCCTTCAGCTCCTGAACCAAACCTGGTGGTCTCAGGGTCCGCAGCCCACCTGGATCCCTACTGCTCAGGCGGGCCTCCACGGCCGGCTCCCAACATAAAGTCAATCATTGTGGGGCTTTCTATTTTTCATACATAAAGACATTTCTGACTTTTATATTAGTTACTTAAAATTTGTAGTAGAAAATCTGCTGCATTTTACCAGATGCCCTCTCAGTATCTACTGATATTTTAATCGTATTTAATATTGGATATTAAATATAGTTGAAAATGGGATGTAAATTAATATTTAATAATTTAATATTGGAACCCTCTTGCAGTGTTGACATAACAACTATTAAGTAGTAATACACATACAGAGAATAATTGTATTATTTTACATGCAAGCTGAATTCTGATTTTAATAGGATTCAGCCTCTCTCTATTTAGTGAAGCAATTGAACTGCTCCTTATGATGGATCCATTCTGGGGCAACAGTGCAGTGCACAGATGGGGTTTGGTGGGATCCTGACTGCTACATAAATCAAGAGAAGGGAAGGGTGAGATGAAGGTGAGGACATAACATAACCACTGTATTAGCCCATTTTGCATTAACAAAGAAATGCCTGAGGCCTGAGTCATTTATAAAGAAAAAAGGATTACTGTGGCTCACATGATGCCAGCATCTTCTGAGCTTCTAGTGTTGCCTTGGGAAGCTTGCAACCACAGAGCAGGGCAGAAAGCGAGAGGACGTGTCACATAGCAAGAGCAGGAGCAAGAGAGAGATGGTAGTGCCAGGCTCTTTTAAACCGTCAACTCTTGTGGGAACTAGTAGCTGGTGGGAACTCTAGATCCCAAGAACAATCCCAAGCCATCATGAGAGATCCATCCACATGATTCAGTCACCTCCCGCTAGGCCCCGCCTCCAACACTAGAGATCACATTTCAACAAGAGATGTGGAAGAGGCCACAACCTGAACTAGATCGACCACCTGTTATGTTCAATATAGTCTGCACAGATGCGTGAACAGAAGAATTCAGCAAGGAGGCTGAACTAAAATCAACAGTTCACTCAAGAGAAGAGAGGGCCCTTTTGTAAAGACATGAGGCTAGAATTGAACTTGGAGGACGAAGCCAATAGGCACCTGGATGGAAGGATGAGCTAAAGTGTTTGTGTGTGAGGTTGTGACACAGGTAACTGAGCTCATGAAGAGAGACCCCCAAACACCCTCTCAGCCCCTCAGAGGAAAGATCTGCCAGGGACAGAGCTTATACTAAGGTCTAGAACACAAGGACACTCAGGTTGAAATTTGAACCCCAGGATCCTCTAGCCAGAGACCTTGTCGACCTTGACTGCCACCTCCACATCCCCTACTCCCTACTCCTCTGAAAAGCTCCCACAGAAACTTTTTTCCCTTGTACTCTTATTTTATTTTTATTTAAATTGTGGGGCACAAGTGAGGTTACACAATAAAAGTAAGTTGCATGCAGGTTAAGTTTGGGCTTCTAACCAGTCTTCTCTCCCCCTAACAGTGGACCAGGTACTCAGTGTGGTGCCATGGTCCCCCCCTTCCTCCCTCCCCTTCCCACAGAAACTTGTAAAACGGGTTCCTTGCGAAACTCAGGGGAAGATCCAAAATAAGCCTGCAGGTCTCCGCTGAAACCTTCTGAAATCCCCACTGGGTCACTGAAGCGCCAAGAGTCTCATGGCGGGTCCTGGCACCAGCTGGTAGACTTCAGGCCAGACTGACTCTTGGATAAGAGCTCTGGGATGGAGTTCCCCCTCTGCCTTCCACGGAGCATGGCAGCAGCAGGCAACACTCTGCAGACCCACGTCCTCTAATCCCTGGGTCCTAGATGTGGCCTGAAGGATGAGGCCATCCTTAACCAAGCCACCTTCCAGAAAGAAACTCCACAGAGACTTTCCCAGGTCTCAACCACATGGTCTGGGTGTAATTAACTCTAAAGCCATCTTCAAGGATAGTTCTGATCCACTTAATCCAATAAATCCATCACTCTGACCATAGTGACAGGCTCAGAGATAAACAGGTAACTCAAAACCAAACTATCCCAAAATTTAGTGAGCTAGTTTAAAACAACAAACATTTGTCACACCTTGCAGTTTTATGGGGTGACTGAGTGCTGCTTCTGGACTTAACTGGCTCAGCCAAGACCAGAGGGCAGGTCTTAGCATGTCCTCACTTTCATCTTTGGCAGTTAGGATGCCAGGTGGTCACAAGGGTGAGGTGATGCTCAGCTGAGACAGCTCATTTCTGTTCCATGTCATCTCTCAGTCTTCATGTTTCTTCACATGGAGTTCCCAGAGTTCCAAGGAACAATTTTCAAATCTCTGCTTCCATCACGTATAAAAGGTATTATGTTGGCCAAAGCAAGTCACATATTTAAGCCCAGACTCAGTATGGAAGGGAAGTACATAAGGGTGTGATCACAGGGAGATAGAAACACATTGGGGATCATTATAGCAACCATCTACCACATCTAGTATCATCCAGGAGTCTTGAATCCTGAGCAAGACAAGCTTTCTCTCTCTTCCATCAGGGCTACCAGGAAAGATCCTCTCCACTGTCAATTTGGTCTATACATGGGAGCCATTTTGCAATCATGAACAGAGATTCTGGAGCTGCTGTGGTGGGGTAGGGATGAGGCATTAAGTCGAGAGTAAGGGTTAAAGCAAGCAAAGGGACAGAAGAAAGCCAGGGTCCTCCAACATTGAGTTACTGAATCAAGCTCTGCCCAAAGACTTTTCAGAAGAACTCAGGGTTTGAGACCAGCCCGGGCAACTTGACAAGACCTCACCTCTACAATAAATTTTAAAAAAATGAGTGAGGCGTGGTGGTGTGCACCCATAGTTCCAGCTACTTAGAAGGCAGAGGCGGAAGGATTGCCCAAGCCCAGCAGTTCCAGGCTGCGGTAGCCATGACCATGCCACTACACTGGGTGACAGAGTGAGACTCCAACTAAAAAAAAAATTTCTTTAATGTTTAAAAGTTACCTGGGATGCTTGTTAAAAGTGCAGAATCTGGGTGGCCCCACCCCAAACCTACTGAGTCAGACCTTCTGGTGATGAATCCAGAACTCTATATAAGTTGATGCTTCCATTTTTACCAAGCATTTACTGTACAAAATATCTGTAGTCTGCATCCTGCCCTGTTCACCTCTGAATGGTGTTTTTCTAAATCTCTGACACAACCTATTCTTCCCTACCCTTTTCCTGCTAAACTGACTGGCTTCAGTATCATTCTTTGAATAGATCAAGCTGCTCACTTGCAGGGCCCCGTGCAGATGCCTCTGTGTAGAACGCTGTTCCCCCAACCCCGACTTCACCTTGAAATAAAAACAAAAGTCTCAACTGAAATGCTATCACGTTAGAAAAGGCCTTCCTTATCACTCTATCTCAGGCAGGTTCCCCCCATACTCTATTAATTTCTTTCTTGGCACTTACAACTTTTTGTAATTGCTTATACTTTTGTTATTTGTATACTGTATTGTCTTTTTGACTCACTAAGGCCATGAAGGCAAGGACAATGTGGATTTTGTTTACTATTGTATATCTAGCAATTGTCACATTGTTACCCTGTAATTAGTTGTGCTATGTATATTGAGTGAATAAATGCATGAACACCTAGCTTAAAAGATCTCTGAGACTCCCTGGGATTTGCCTTCAGTTTAGCCATCAGTCTTATCTTCAACTTGAGTCTTCCTGTCTGGCCAGGCAGTTTTCTTACTAACACCTCAAGTCAGACAACTTAACCATACTTTTCATATCCTTCTGCGCCAAGGTCAATGTGCACTTACTGAAGCCTTCCCCAGCTACTCCAGCCTTCAGTGATAGCTTTGTTTTTTGGCCCATGTGAATGTTGTGGGATTCAAAATGGGGTTACATGTCTCTGGTAAATTGGAGCTGGGGCAGGCCATGGAGGGAGGGCTCTCACACATGATTTGCCTGACAATAGGGGCCATCACTGGAAGTGTTTCCAAACCACAGCTCACTACATGAGTCACACAAGGACAGCTAGCCATTATAAAAGATCACTTGCCTGGCACAACTAATCCAAACCTGCAAAGGCTTAACCACAGCTCCAAGATCACAGGCCCTACCCAGCAACTACTAACACCAAACTGAACTCACCAGCTCTTGTAAGATGCTGCCAGGACTGATGAACTTTCTTTTAAAACAGCTTATGTAAATTTGCGCTTTCTCTGATGAAACCCTAACTTTTTCCTTTGTTCTCCAGACATACTAGAGGCCACTCGGTCTGTGCGTATACCGCTTTTTTTTTTAAAAGACAGGCAGGGTCTCACTTTGTCACCGAGACTGGCGTGCAGTGACATGATCATAGTTTACTGCAGCCTCGACTTCCTGGACTTAGGTAATCCTTCTGCCTCAGCCTCCCGAGTAGCTGGGACTACAGATGTGCACCACCACGCAGCTAATTTTTGAATTTTTTGGTAGAGATGAAGTCTCACTATATTGCCTAGGCTGGACTCAAACTCCTAGGTTCGAGCAATCATGATGCCTCAGCCTTGCAAGATCCTGGGATTACAGGTGTGAGCCACTGCACCTGGCTATAAATTTTTATCACAGTAAAAAGTGGTCTCACAGTTCTTGCATATTTTTCATCATGTTTGGTGCGATACTGTTAAACCTGAATAGCACCATGGAACCCATACAAAGTACCACCAGTGATGGTGGAACTACTTCCAAGAAGTAGCGGAAATTCATGACATTACCAGCAAAAGTTGAATTGGTTGACAGGCACCATAGATTGAGGTCTAGAACTGCAATTGCTGCCATGTCACATGGAGGATTCATCTTGTAAACAGATGACTTGATAAATACAGCACAGTATTGTAAATCTCTTTCTTATGATTTTCTTAATAATCTTTTCTCTAGCTTCATTGTAACAATATAGTATTTACTATATACAACACGTAAAATACAAGTTAATCTACTGTTTATGTTATTGATAAGACTTCTGGTCAACAGACAGCTATGAGGCATGTCAGTTTCTGGGGAGTGAAAAATTATATGTGGATTTTCAACTACACGGGAGTTGATGTCCCTAACCCCAGCATTGTTCAAGGTCAACTGTATTTTTTAACATACTAACAGCCCCTTATAGTTTGAATCTGACTTTAGTACCAGAATATGATTATCTAATGGCTTTATTGCTTCATTTGGTCTTTGCTATTCACCAAACATGTAAACATTTGAATGTTCCCTGTTTTCCAAGTATCCTATTGAGCAGCCTTTCAGTTCTATCCAAGGACATGGTCTTTGTTCTCCTTAGCAGTAGTTTTTAAACCTGTTCCGGTCGTAGAGTGTGATGAACTGTGTGTCACTTTATTGACAATAATTCAGTCTCAGTTAAACCTTATCTATTTATTCATTCACACTTATAAACCATGGTATCATCAATGCTCTAAGAGTCATAAAATAAAGATATTTTCATTTATCATGCATCTAATAATATTTTAGTATCAATAAAAAGAATATTTGTGAATGATGGTGGAAAATTACATTGTAAGGTTTGCAAATCTTCACATACTGGTAGATTCAAATTCCAATCCTAATTAGCATTGACCTCTTTTTATAAAGATAACTTTGATGAAGATTTGCTTAATTTTAGGATTTCAGGATCGATGGCCTATTTCAGGATTGGTGACCTTTATGTTAAGTGTGACTTTCAAGCAGTGCTAATGAAACGACTCAAGAAGACAGATAAGACAGATGTGGTGTCTGTACTCAACAAACCTAGAGAAGATTGGGCATTGGAATTATTTTAAGCTCACCTACCCTGGCCTGTCTCCCAGGGATTATAGGGAAGGTTTTCACTTGTGGGGGAACAACTGGAGATAAATGGAGAACCACTGGATATGTTGCCTTAACCTGCAGGAACTGTGAGGCCGGACAACTATGGGGCACTGACCAGTATCAGAGTAACTGTTGACAAGAGATGCTGGATACATCAAGCCCCACATCTGTTACATTTAATGGGCTTTTAGTGTCCTGGAAGTACTTTTGTCTGTATATTGGCATGTTCAGGTGTACGATACAGTTATACGCCTTCAACAGTATTCAAAAGACTTTTTTATCATAAGCAGTTCTACAGAGAATTCCACCAGTAAGTTTTTGTGTGGTAACCAAGTTGTGGAAAGAGTATCTCTTTCATCTTTTGTAACAAAGCATCTCTTGTTCCCAGATTGTTGTTAATCTAGGATTTAATGTAGTGACAGAAGTGTCTGTGTTTATCAGATATAGCTGCTTATCAGTTTATAGCAGAAGGTTAGTCATCTGTTTGGTTTCTCGTAAAAAAAAAAAAAAGTAAGCGTGTCAGCATGTCACACTTACAACAGGCATTTACTGTACTTAAAACGTATGTTTAGGGAAGCTGATAGTGATGATGTCTCAAAAGCCATCTGCGTATCTATCAAAGGCAAGGGAAATTGCTTATCAGTGTCTTTCTACATTTAGTTTCCAGTTTATATAGAAGTAGTGTGAAGGGGGAATAGTAAAAAATTAAAAAGGCATAAACTTACAGGCATTGTTTTGTAAGAATCACTGTTTTGGCTGGGCTCGGTGGCTCAACCTGTCATCCCAGCACTTTGGGAGGCCAAGGTGAGTCGCTTGCCTGAGTCCACGGGTTTGAGATTAACCCAGGCAACTTGGTGAGACCTCGTCTCTATAATAAGTGAAAAATTAGCCAGGCATGGTTAACACGCACCTATAATTCTGGCTACTTGGAAGGCTGAGGTGGAAGGATTGCTGAAGCCCAGCAGATTGACGCTGGGGTGGTCGTGAGCATGCCACTGCACTCCAGCCTGGGTAACGGAATGAGACTCCAACTTAAAAAAAAAAAAAATCACAGTTTTGCTACTAAGTAGATTTTGATTATTCCTGTGAACTGAAACTTTTCAGGACTTTTGTGTGCTAGCTTTTTCTAAGTCAGGAGGGTAACATTATATGACTACTTCAAGGAAGAGAGTACTGTTAAAAATATAACTGTTTTGCTGTGATATAATACGCATACCCTAAAGTTCCCCTTTTTAAAAGTGAATGATTCCACTTTTAAAGTTTTTAGTATATTCACCAAGTTGTGCAAGGGTCACCACTGTATAATTTTGGACATTTTATCATTGTCTCAGTCTTAGCTTAATGCAAGAGGAAGAATTGAGTGACTGCAGGTGTGACTGAATCCAGGGTGCTTTAGTCCATTTTCTGTTGCTATAATGAATACCCAAGACTGGGTCAATTATAAGGAAAATATGTTTATTTCTTACAGTCCTGGAGACTGAGAAGTTCCAGGTCAAGGAGCTGCCAATGGTCAGCTTCTGGCCAGGGTCATGCTGTGTCATAACATGGCAGAAGACTTCATGGGGCAAGATGGAGCCAGGCTGGCTTTGTGCTTTGTGTGTGTGTGTGTGTGTGTGTGTGTGTGTGTGTGTGTGTGTGTGTTTTGAGTTGGAGTTTCACTCCGTCGCCCAGACTGGAGTGCAGTGGCCGCTCCTGGCCAC
>NW_007253724.1:36748-45353 GCF_000164805.1 Carlito syrichta | reverse complement strand
TACAGGCATGCACTACCATGCCCAGCTAATTTTTGATTTATTGTAGAGACAAGGTCTCACCAAGTTGCCCGGGCTGGTCTCGAACCTGCCGGCTCAGGCAATCCACTGGCCTTGGCCTTCCAAAGTGCTGGGACGACAGGCTTCGTCACTGATCTTGGCCCAGCCTGACTTTTATAACAGACCCACTCCACTGACAACCCATTAACCCATGAATGGGCTAATCCATTCATGATTGCAAAGTCCTCACCACCCAGTCTCCTCTGAAAGGCCCCACCTGTTTAGTCCTGTTACACTGGGGCTTCAGTTTCGACTGACTTTCAAAGTAGACAAACACTTGAACGAATGGCAGTGATCCCAAAGAGAAACCCCATCCCGTTAGCGGTCACTCTCCACTCCCCTCTATCCCAGTTCCAGACAGCCACTAATCTTTGTCTCTGAATTTTTTCTGCTGTCATTAACTTAGCATCATGTTTTAGGGTTCATCCATGTTATAACATGTATCAGAACTTTATTTCTTCAACTGCCAAGTAATACTTCATTGTATGACTATTCCACATTTTGTTTATCCTTCTATCAGGTGACAGACATTTGGGTTGTTTCTGCTTTTGGGTCATTATGAATAATGCTGTTGTGAAGATTCATCTAGAAGTTTTTGACATGTGTTTTCTGTTTTCTGTATGTGTGTATGTGTGTGTATTTGAGTCAGAGTCCAATCTGTCACCCAGACTAGAGTGCAGTAGCATGCTGCTCACGGCCACCACAGCCTCAGCCTGCTGGGCTCAGGCAATCCTTCCACCTCAGCCTTCCAAGTAGGTGGAATTACAGGCATGTGCCACCATGCCCAGCTAATTTTTGATTTATTGAAGAGAGGAGGTCTCACCATGTTGCCGAGGCTGGTCTCGAACACTTGGACTCAGACAATCCTCTCGCCTCTGCCTCCCAAAGTGCTAGGATTACAGGCATGAGTCACCATACCCAGCTCTTATGTATATTTTAGGAATGGAATTGCTGGGCTATATGATAACTCTATGTTTAACTTTTTGAGGAACTTCCAAGCTGTTTCTCAGTGTGGCTTTACCATTTTACATTCCCACCAGCCAGTATATGAGGGCTCCAGTTTCTGTATATCCTTGCCAGCACTTTGTACACTCCATCCTTTGACTATAGCCTTCCAAGTGATCTCACTGGGAATTTGTTTTGTTTTGTGTTGTTTTGAGTCTGGGTCACACTCTGTCATCCAGACTGGAGGAGTACAGTGGTATGTTCACAGCTCATCACAGCCTCAACCTCCTGGGCTCATGTGATCCACCCCAGCTCCCCACCCAGTAGCTGCAGCTACAGGTGCTCCATGCTCAACTAGTTATTTTATTTTTTGTAGAGCTGGTCTTGCTCTGTTACGGTAACTGGTCTTGAATTCCTGGGCTTAAGCATTCCTCCTGCCTCAGGCTCCCAAAGTGCTGAGATTACAGGCAATGAGCCACTGTGCCTGGCCTTCACCATGAATTTGATTGGTATTTATTTAATGATTCATGATGTTCAGTGTCTTTTCATGTGCTTATGGGCCATTTGTATCTTTTTTGGAGAAATATCCATTCAATTTTTTTTGCTCACTTTTTAGTTGTATTTTTATAATTGAGTTGTAAGAGTTCTTTATATAGGCCGGGCGTGGTGGCTCAAGCCTGTAATCCCAGGACTTTGGGAGGTGGAGGCAAGAAGGATTGCCTGAGCTCAGGGGTTTGAGACCAGCCTGAGCAAAATGGCAAGACCTTATCTCTACAATAAATCAAAAAATTAATCGGGCTTGGTGGCACATGCCTGTGGTTCCAGGTACTTGGAAGCCTGAGGTGGAAGGATTTCCTGAGCCCAGCAGGCCAAGGCTGAGATGGCTGTGAGCATGCCACTACACTCCAGCCTGGGTGACAGAGTAAGACCCCAACTCAAAAAAAAAAAAAAGTGCTTTATATATTCTGGACATAAGGCCCTTGTCAAATATATGGTTTCTAAATACGTTATCCTTTTCTGTGTGTTGTCTTTTTACTTAATGATGCCCCTTGAAGCACAAAAGTTCTTAATTTTGGTAAAGTACAATTTTTTGTTTTGTTGCTTGTGTTTTTGATGTCATAGCTAAGAAACCATTGCCTAATCCAAGGTCATGAGGATTTACCTTTTTAAAAAAATTTTATAGTTTTTGTTTTCATTTAGTCCCGAATTTTTTGAGTTAATTTTCATATATGGTGTGATGTACACCTTCATGTATGGTGTCCTTTTGGTTGTGAATAGTCAGTTCTCCTAACACCATTTGTTGAAAGACGACCCTTTCCCTATTAAGGTGTCTTGGCGCCCTTGTCAAAAATCAACTGATCATGAATGTAATGGTTTATTTCTGGACTCTTTGTTTTATTCCATTGGTCTAGGTCTTCTATCCTACCAGTTTCATGCTGACGATCTTCATTACTGTATCTTCAAAGGTAGCTATGAAATTGTAAAGTGTTCTTTTTCAAGATTGTTTTGACTTTTCTTGGCCCTTGAAATCAGCTTATCAATTTCGAGAAAAAAGGCAACTGAGATTCTGACAGGTATGGTATTAAATCAATTTGGAGTGTATTGCCATTTTTATTATTATGTCTTCCAATCTGTGAACATGGGATATCTTTCCATTTATTTTGAGTCTTCTTTAATTTCCTAAAGCAATATTTTGTGTTTTTTGAGTACAGATTTTACATTTCTTTCATTCAGTTTATTCCTGAGTATTTCATTCTGTTTTTATTCTATTATATGTGGAATTGTTCTCTGGATTTCATTTTTAGATGTTCTCTGTTGTGTATAGAAATACAGTTGGTCTTTATATGTTGATCTTACATACTGTAACCAGCTGAGTTCATTTCTTGATTTTAATGGGTTGTGTTTATATGTGTATATGTGTGAGGATTCCTTATGATTTCTACTAATAAGATCATGTCATCTGCAAATATAAAAGTTGTATTAATTTGAGATGCTTTTCTTTATCTAAGGAAAGAAGGAATCATCCTCAGATTGAGAGACTCTGAGAAAGAAGAAAGCAGATACTCTGTAGTTGCTATTAAGTTGAGTTTTAGAACTTGTCATTTGTACAGCTCCATTTGTAGCCTTGAGTGAAATGTGTTTGATCATTTATTAATTGTATTGTTTTTCTTGGCAGAGGGGAAAATTAAGGCATACAATTTTTTTAAAACCATGACTCAGCTGTGAATCAGGAACTGCTTAATTTTTAAATACTGACTCCATAGGTACTCACTAACCTTAGCCTCTTTATGCCTTGATTGTGTCTCTAAAATGGGAGTGACACTGGTACCTACTTCTTAAGGTTTTGATGAAGATAAAATTAATTCATATATGATTCTTAATTATCTGGCACATGGTTATTGGTGTATACATGTGAGCTGCTCATGGAATTATCTGAGCATCAACCAGACCAAGTATCTTTTTGTTTCCTTTCTAGTGACTATGCCAAACTGTGAAGAACTTGGCAGAGCTTGTTGCAGCAATAGCTGGGACTTATTCCTTAATGGCACTCCTTACCCTTTCCAGGCTCAGTAGGGATCACCAGGGTCAAAAAACAGGAGTACTTGGAGTTGCCAAATCAGAGTCTCAGTGTAACGGCCAGGGCATATACTGTTTGTTCTCAGTCATTAAATTAAACACCAGAAGGTCAAGGTCATGCTTTCTGCTTTAACTACAAAAATGTAAATGGGCTTAAGGAACTTTGGGGTTTGTCTGTAAAGCCCACTCAGAAGAGCCCCAACACATGCCCACTGTACCATGAATTCATATGGGGGATCCCTAGGATTAGGATTGTAAGATAAATCACTGCTTTCATTGTGCTTCTAATCATTCTCTTAGCATCAGTAGTTCTGTGGTATAGGAGAAGATGCGATGTCAGGATAGGAGCAGTCTCCTGTTCCAATTTCCAGCCACTTTTTGCTTCAGGCATACATTTTCCATGAAAAGAGAGCAGATTTTAAAAATAATTCCTCAGCAGCTAAGAATACTGAAAACCGCTTTTGCAACTGATACAAATTCCTGTGACCATGCCCTTCACTTGAAAGCATAAGGGTATATAAAGCAGATCATGGAGCAGAACAAAATTCACATCCTGTCTGCCTCTTAAGGGCCCTTGTACCTGGCAAAGTGTAAACGCAATGGCTCCAAGGAGAAGGGGCTGCCTGTGTGTCCGCTGTGTCCACCTCTGATGCTGAGTCGTCCAGCAGTAATGATGGGGTGGGTGTGGAGGGGCCAGGTATGTGGGAGGGCTGGGCATCCAAGGTTCTCTTAGATACTCATCCAGATGAACTGCACTCCAGCCTGGGCAACAGAGTGAGACCCCGACTCAAAAATAAACAGATAGATGGATGGATTGATGGTTAGATAGATGATAGATTGATAGATAGATAGATAGATAGATAAAAATAAAACTTTGTATTTGAACTACATACAGAAAAGTTACAATAATAGTACAGGGAAGTTTCCATATATTCCTCTCCCAACCTCTCCTGCTGTTTACATTTTACACAACTATCCTTTGTTGGTTTTTATTATCTTTTTTTTGAGAGAGGGTCCCACTCTGTCACCCAGGCTAGAATGTAGTGGCACAATTACAGCCCACTCCAGTCTCACCCTCCTAGACTTAGGTAATCCTTCCACTTCAGCCTCTTCAGGAGCTGGGACTAAAGGTGTGCACCACCACACCTGGCTAATTTTTCTATTTTTTGTAGAGATGAGGTCTCACTGTGTTGCCCTGGCTGTTCCTGAAATTCTGCCCTCAAACTCTGCCCCAGCCTCCCAAAGTGCTGGGACTATGGACTTGAGCTATTGCGCCCAGCCAATAGTCCTCCCTTCTATAAGAGATCTTAGTGGTACTGATGAGACTCGATATTTGTGGCAGCCTTAGAGATGTTTGAGAATGTACAAGTGACTTTTCTGTCAAAATAAATCGTCATCCTTTTTAGGTTAAAACATTAGTTCTTGCCTCAGCCCAAACCTCTCAACCTCCATTTGCATCCGTCAAAAGCAAGAATGAACAAGTACTGAGAGATCTGAGTCAGCCACAGCCACTTTGCCTATGGTAGCCATCTGTGGCCACTCTACTCAGACATAACCTAGTCTTGCATTTGGGTTTGTATTGCCAAGGAAATGACAGACTCTAACAGTCACAGTTCCTCCTCCAGTTCAGAATCAGACTCATCATCGGCCTCTGGAGAGTTCTGTAATGGCCTCGGAGATGTGGAGGGCAGTGCCCATTTGGAGCCAAAGACAGAGAAGGAGGGAGAACCAGAATCGCCCGGTCAAGCAGAGAAGAGCTAGATCCTGCAGAGGACGTCAGTTGAGGCAGCCTGCCTCTTCTGTTCGTGTTTCTTTTCTCTCTCTTCCCCTTTCCTTCACTCTGACATACAAGGCTGGTACTTGGAAATGTGGTTGTTGTCATCATAAAGGAGTGTGTGGTGACAGTCATTAAAGGTCTGTTGAGTACCATATGCTTTGCTGAGCATCTCACATGCTTTATCTTAATCTTCACGGTAATTCTAAGATATTGGTTAGATTGATTTAACAGAGGAGGAAACTTATGTGTACAGTCGTTATGTTCCTGGACTACAAGCCCTGCAGGAATGTAGACGATTTTGTTCACTACTGAGTCCCCCAGGCCTAGAGTAGTGCCTTGCACATCAAAGTTCACTAACATTTGCTGAATGAATGACAAGTGAACAACTTGCCCATAGTAATTTTCCAGGCACTGACAGAACTAGGATTCACATCTGGGACTGCCCAGCTCTAAACCGGCTCTCCTGTAAGGCTCGTATCCTTGTTGTGTCTCGACGTCAGGACTTCTGAGACCCTGCACAGCTTGTCCATCCACATTCTAGCCAAAAAGGACACGTACCCCTTATTCTCAGCACCCATCTTTTCTTTTGATCTGAACTTCTGTCTGAAGTCATTTTCTTTCAATCTGAAGAACATCTTTTAACATTTCTTGCCATAGGTCTATTGGTGACAGATTCTCTCAGTCTTTAGTTATCTGAAAATGCCTTTATTTCACTCATTGTTAATGGATATATTTACTAGATATAGGATTCTGGGCCCACGATTTTTCCATTTCTGCATTTTAAAGCTATCACTCCAGTATTTTCTGGTGGCCATTGTTTCTAATGAGGGCTCAGTATTGTTGTTTCTTTCCCCTGTACACGTCTTTTTTCCCTCTATTGGCGTCTAAGAATTTTCTCTTTATAGTTAGTGTTTAGCAGTTTGACTATGTCAAATAAAAATAAATCTGGGCTGGGCCTGGTGGCTCAAGCCGGTAATCCCAGCACTTTGGGAGACCGAGGCAAGAGGATTGCCTGAGCCTGGGAGTTCAAGACCAGCCTGGGCAACATGGTGAGACCTCATCTCTACAATAAATCAAAAAAATTAGCTGGGTATGGTAGTACATGCTTGTAGTTCCAGCTACTTGGAAGGCTGAGGTGGAAGGATCACTGGAACCCAGGAGGTCAATGCTGGGGTGACCGCGAACGTGCCACTGCACTCCAGTCTGGGCGACAGGGTTAGACTCCAACTCAAAAAATAAATAAATAAATCTGTACATAGATAAGGAGAGATTGTATTCATAAAGACTATTACAAGCCAGGCACAGAGACTCATGCCTGTAATCCCGGCACTTTGGGAGGTGAAGGCAAGAGGATTGCCTGAGCTCAGGGGTTCGAGACCAGCCTGGGCAACTGGGCAAGACCTTGTCTCTACAATAAATAAAAAAATTAGTTTGGCATGGTGGCGTGCACCTGTGGTTCCAGTTTCTTGGAAAACTGAGGTGGAAGGATCGCCTGAGACTAGCAGGTTGAGGCTGTGATGGCCGTGAGTGTGTCACTGCACTCCAGCATGGGTGACAGAGTGAGACTCTAATTAAACAAAAAAAGACTATCACAATAGGGACAACAGCTTCAACATCAGGATTTACAAGTGTTTTTCACAATCAAACAGAAAAAGCCTTTCCTTTTCTAGGGAAAGGTCAACAGGGCTGGCAGAGACTTCAAGCAGGCAGCAGGGTTGAAGCAGGTGGCAAAGTCAGGGCACTTCAACAGGCAATGTTTTTCTCACCTTAGAGTTTGCTTAAACTTGGGGATGAGCCACAAATCAGGGGCCTGGGGGGAAGGGAGAAGCCTGATCAAAGTTTTGTCAAGTCAGCAGGGAAATTACATAATTGTGAGCACTTGGTCAATGTGATGTGGGTGGGGTTTCCTTTTTATTTATCCTCCCAATGTTTGCTGAGCTCCTTGGATCTGTAGGTTGACATTTTTCACCAAAATTAGGCACATTTCAGCCATTATTTCTTCAGACATTTTCCCTTAATTTCTTTCCCCACCTCTTCTTCTGGGACTCCAATTACATGTGTGTTTGAACACTTGATACTGTCCCATTGGTGTCATCCTCCCTTAACAGCCATTCCCAGTATCAGTCAGCCACTGAGAAAAACATTGCCTGTTGAAGTGCCCTGACGTTGCCACCTGCTTCAACCCTGCTGCCCACTTGAAGTCTCTGCCAGCCCTGTTGACCCTCCCTAGAAAAGGAAAGCCTTTTTCTGTTTGTGTTTGAGGTACTGAGGCTCAACTTCTACAAAAAAAAAAAAAAAACAAGAACAAAAATCTGATCTTTTCTTCTGTAATCGTGAATTTCCATTAAGCCCATCCACTGCTACATGTCTAGTAAATTTTTAGCTTAGGCTGAGCACTCTGTGTATACTGCAACACAAGGAGTCTGGATTACACTGTCTTCCTTCAAAGAATGTTGTGCTTTGTACTGGCATGCTGTTAAATGGTGGCAGATCTCTCTGATCGTGTCAGGTTGGTTTTAAACTTGATGAAGATGGGCTTCTTTCTCTTTTGTGATTCATCCCAGGTTAGCATGGCTGCTTTTCACCATAGTTCCTCCTCCCAAGCCATTTGGGGCCTCCACTAAATGGCTGAGGTGCTCAGTGAAGTCACTCCTCATTGTGTGAACCAGAACTTCCGCTTTTCCCAGCGTGACCTCTGATCTGCATTCAGCTCTCAGCACTGCCTCAGTCCCTATCTGCTAATGTAAGGGTTTGAAAGAAAATTTGAAGTATTTTCTTTGGCAGCCTTTGTTTCTGCAATGTTGTTGAGGATATCTGTCCCTTGTGGAGCCCACATAAAGTGCAATGAATTATCCCAGCTGAGGACGTGTGGCTTTGTCAGCTGCAAACTATAGATATTAACCTTTAATGGAAATGCAACTAAAGAAAAGTGTTGGAGAGTGCAAAATGAGGTCTCCCCTGTGAGACCTGTGAGATGCCACAGAAAATAGTGGATCAGTGAAGGGGACCAGCCCCCTACTGGGTCGTGAGATTTCCTGAAGGAGAGACGGATAGGCAAAGGACGAAAACGATATACCCGGACACCTGCTTCTTGAACAGATGACAATTTAATGTTAGTTAACACAGAGCTTTTATACCATTCTTAAAGGTGCAAGACAAAGAAAATTCCTTCACATACATATCCTCTACAAGTTACCACCATCTAGTGGTCTTAGCAACAAACAAGCCAAGAACCCTGTAAACATTCAG
>NW_007253724.1:35735-36728 GCF_000164805.1 Carlito syrichta | reverse complement strand
CACCCCCAAACATGGAAGAGAAATCTGGGATGGGCAGGGACCAGGGGTACACACCCCTGCTGGAAGAGCCTCACTCACCAAACAGCATTGTCTCAACTGTGTGGTGTGCAGCATGTGAGGACGCAACTTCTCTCGCTCCACAGAGCCTGGAGTCTCTCCACATTCCACCGGTCACCTCCTTGGTCCTTGGGACACACCTCCTTCAGTGCTAGGGGTTGCCCGTTCATCTCGACTTCTGCAAAGCAGCCCACGAGTAAGAAAGGAGTATGTAGTAGGAAACCTCAAAGTCTAACACAATTCTATCACAACTTGCATCATTCGGTTGTTTGACTTTTGTTTTCTGTGAGGGTCCCGCCCTGCAAGGGTCATGAGATTTCCTGAAGGAGAGACGGATAGGCAAAGGACGAAAATATTATACCCGGACACCTGCTTCATATCCTCTACAAGTTACCACCATCTAGTGGTCTTAGCAACAAACAAGCCAAGAACCCTGTAAACATTCAGACAATGAGTCTTATTCATAAGGCCAAAGATGATAGTTTTAGTCCAAAGTCACAAATTACAGTCCTTGAACTGTCTCCAGGAAGTTTAGCAGTAGTCTTCCTTCTGGGGCTTTATGACCTTCAGAGCTTGTAATTGCCTTTCTTGTCCAGGTGTCTCCATTACTTTTCTCTTATCCCGCAGTGCTTGTTTCTAAAGAAAACTCAAAAGAAGCTTTTAGTAATGTTTCCCAGGCCTCCAAGGTTGCTTTTCATCTTTAGCTAAGTTATCATAAAAGTGTCTGATTAGTATATTATGAGTTCACTAAAAACCCACTTTATAAATGTTAACTTAGAGTTTTAACTATTGAATTAAGTAAAAACCTTAACGATTAATCTTTATCCTAAGTCAGTGAAAACAGTGTTGTAAATCAACTAAATAACTCCTAGATAAGTGTTAAAACTTATAATGAATTCATAATGAACTTACTATAAACTTGTGCTTCTAAAAAAC
>NW_007253724.1:22919-35715 GCF_000164805.1 Carlito syrichta | reverse complement strand
TGTATCAACAGCAAAGATGGAAGACAGAAGGGCCTCAGTTGCCCGGACTCGCTTTGCAGCCGGGAGTCCTCAGCGCACCTGGACTTTGTCAATCAGGTGGGCCTCCAAGGCTGGCTCCCAACAGATCAGGTCAGGCGTGGTGGCTTATGCCTGTCATCCCAGCACTTTGGGAGGCTGGGGCTGGAGAATTGCTTGAGCCCAGGAGTTCGAGTTCGAGCCCAACCTGGGCAACATAGTGAGACTCTGTCTCTACAAAATAATAAAACGAATAAGCCAGGTGTGGTGGTACTCACCTGGGCTCGGGAGTTCAAGGCTGTGATGAGCTCCAGCCTGAGCAACAGAGTGAGACCCTGACTCAAAAATAAATAAATAAAACAGTATAGATTGTGTTTCCCCAACCAGCTGGACAAACATTTGTTTCTCTTCATTACTGATTGCCAGCCCCACTCATCTTGGCTTCTTTATTTTTTTCTCTCCTCCTTATTTATTTATTTATTTGCCTGAGATCAACCTTAATAACCGATTATTAGGACCACAGATAATGGTGTCTCCCGGGAGCTCAGGTACCTGTCTCCACTGCCACCCCTGGCCTTCTCTGGACCCACACTCAGACTCTTGGAGGTTCAGGAATGAAATGCTTTCCTGGGATTCTCACTTAGTGGCACAAACACCTGCCACTGTTCTGTAACAGCCTTCCAAATGTCCTCCCCGCCCCTCACATGTTTAGGTGACACACCAAGCTGTTTTCACAGGCTCTCTGTGTTTTTCTACTTTATGTTTTCTATAAACAAAAATATGCTGTACATATGCGTGTCTGGACTGTGTTTGAAATTATGCTAAATTGGAAAGAAATGGTGTCTGAGACTGAGGAGATCCTGAGGACCAAGTCACTCGACCCTAAAAGCCCTCACTTCTGACACAGAAGCAGGAGGGGTTTTGCTGGAGGGGGGGCTGGATGTGAATCTGCCAGAGGAGGATGAGTGGGGACGGAAGGCAGAGTATTAGAACTTGGGCCATTATGTGATGAATCACAGTAGAAAGTGGAGCCTCTCCCTGGGTTCCCAAGCCCTTTTTTCAGGGGAGAGGGGGTTGGTGAGGCAGAGAAAAAGGCATCATAATTTTGGCAGGTACCTTAGTCAGTTTGGGCTGCTGTTACAAAATACCATGAACTGGAGGGGCACAGTGGCTCATGCCTGTAATCCCAGCACTTGGAAAGGCCGAGGTGAGAGGATTATCTGATTCCAGGAGTTCAAGACCAGCCTGAACAACATGGCTAGACCTTGTCCTTACAAAGCATCCAAAGATTATCTGGGTGTGGTGGTGCATGCCTATAGTCTCAGCTCCAGCTACTTGGAAGGCTGTAGCGAATGAATTGCCTGAGCCCAGCAGATCAAGGTTGTGGTGAATTGTGATCAGGCCACTGTACTCCAGCCCAAGGGGTTCTGACTCCAAAAAAAAAAAAGTACCATAAATCGTTACATATAAACAACAGAAATGTGCTTCCCACTTCTGAAGGCTGAGAGTTCTGGCATCAGGGGTGGGCAGATGTGGTGTCTGGTAAGAGCCTGCTTTCTGGTTCATCAAGGGCAGGTTCTAGAGGCGCCTCACAAGGCAGGAGGGATAAGAAACTCTCTGGGGCGTCTGTTACAAGGGACCGGTCCCCTCCATAAGGGATCTCCCTTCATGACCTCATCACCTCCCACAGGCCTACCTCTGGATGCCGTCACCTGGGTGACTCGGTTTCACCATGCAAGTTTTGGGGGACATGAGTGTGCAGTCCGTTGCAGTGGGGGAGAGGCAGCACTCTTCTGTGGCCATGGCCGCTTCCCCAGGGGAGTCCGTTTCTCATGCACCACCCCCAGGTGCACCCACAGGAGGCCAGGGTGGAACAGAGGGAGCATGTCTGGTACTTCCTTGTAATGGAAAGAAGACGGGGGCTTCCAGTTTCTAAGGCAAAGCCCTCTCGGTCACCTACCAGAGATGTGGGATCAGCTTGTCAGTAAATGAGTGTTACTGTGCTGGACACAAGCATAGTTTAAGGAAGGAACAGGAAAGGCAAAAATGGCAGGTATGTTCTCCTAGCTCTGTTGGGGGACAATGGCCATGATCATGACATTATTAAATTGAGTGGTAAGCAGTGGCTCATGCCTGTAATCCCAGCACTTTAGGAGGCAGAAGCGAGAGGATCGACTGAGTCCAGGAGTTCGAGGCCCACCTGGGCTACTTGGTGAGACCTCATATCTGTGATAAAATTAAAAAATTAGCCAGGTATGGTGGTGTGCATCTGTAGTTCCAGCCATTTGGGAGGCTGAGACAGAGGAATCACCTGAACCCATCAGGTTGAGGCTGTGGTGGCTGTGAGCATGCCACTACACTCCAGCCTGGGCGACAAAGGGAGGCTCCAATTTTAAAAGATGATAAATAAATAAATAGAGAAAAGGGGAGGAAAAGGGACAATGGGTCTTCATTATTGTCATTGCCATTCATTTATTCAGCACAAATTTATTCAGAGACCATCATGTGCCAGATTATATTCTAGGCACTGGATGTACAACTGTGACTAAAATAGATTCTAAAACACAGAATATGAATCTTAGATTGTAGAGAAATCAGAAGATAGTAAAGTATTTCATGTGTGAACTCTTCCTAAAGATTCCAAAAGATTTCTTTATTTCTATGTTAGGATTTCGATTTTTAAAAATTCCCACTAAATGTGAACAAAGGTCATTTTGATTTCTCAATAACAAATGTCTATGGATGAAATCATTTTTTTTAAATGTTGGTGGAAGTAGGGACCAAAAGGAGAATCAAACTTTACCTGTGTGATGACCACTTATATACCTAATCTTGAATTGTACCCCACATCTTTGAAAAAAAATGTTGGTGGAATTTGGAGAATCCAGAATCGCTTTTCATATAATTTCAGTTATTTCTACAGCAGTTCAAACTTCGCCATTTTCTGTGTGTGTACTGTATACACACACACACACACACACACACACACACACACACACACACATACATGCATAACTACTAGGGAGGAAAATGATATGGACCTGGCTATTCCAATAACAATTTGAAAAATTCTGACTTCTTCCTTACACGAGGTCTTCTAAAGTATTGGCTATGTATTTCCTTCTGATACTATTCCATTCCAAAATGCTTCTAGATGGGTTTGACCCAACCCACTGCGTATGTGATATGCAACTGAATGGTGGGGCTATTTTACAGCCATTTCCAGATTCTTTCAAACAGGAAGATTTCAGGTTTCTCGATGAGCTCCATTTCTCTCTGTGCCCACCGTGATGACTGCAGGAAGATGCTAAGAGCCCACAAAGAAGAATACAAGAGAAGATCCAGAGAGAAACAACACAAGCATGAGATCCCAGGGTATTAGGGTGGTGGCAGTCATGTGGATTGAGCACTGGAAGGAGGTTTGAGCTTTAATCCTACATTTGTCAGAAGTTGGTTGCTGATCTGGGGAATTTTCTAGCTCATGGAGTTTCCTTTTTTTTGAGGGTTTGTGGAGAAATGACCTGAGGTTATTGTAAACTCTCAAATTCTATAAACCTATAGAATTTCCTGCACTTTGGTGAAAGGACTATAAGAATTATCAAAAGCAACATGTTGCCCCTAATAAAACCCTTTTTCTTATTTTTTAAAATGAACCCTCCTTCAGCCTTTGTTTTTTAATTGGAGTCTCACTCTGTTAGCCCGGCTAGAGTACAGTGGCATGCCCACAGTCACCGCAGCCTCAACCTGCAGGGCTCAGGCAATCCTTCTGCCTCAGTCTTCCAGGTAGCTGGAACTACAGGTGTGTGCCACCATGCCCAGCTAATTTTTCTTGATTTATTGTAGAGATAAGTCCTCACCAAGTTGCCCAGGCTGGTGTCCTTTTTTTAATCTGTCAAAATTATTTTAGTTTAAGTAAAAATAAAACTTTAATTTCAACATTTTAAGAAAATGTTATAGAATCTCAAATTAAAATTTACTAAGTTTTTTTTAGTTTGAGTATTCCTTTTCCTACTTCTCATTAAGTAATTTTTATGTGATGCGATTTTTCTACAGACTGTTCTTTTTAATATTAATACCTGTAATTATTTAGTATGTTCACCATATATATTAACTGTTAAGAATGAAGCTGTTGGCCGGGCATGATGGCTCATGCCTATAATCCCAGCACTTTGGGAGGCCGAGGTAAGAGGATTGCCTGAGCCCACAGGTTCAAGAGCAGCCTTGGCAACTTGGTGAGACCTCATCTCTACAATAAATCAAAACATTAGCCGGGCGTGGTGGCACATGCTTGCGGTTCGAGGTCCTTGGAAGACTGAGGCAGAAGGATCGCCTGAGTCCAGCATGTCAAGGCTGTGGTGGTTGTTGAGTGTGCCACCGCAATCCAGCCTGGGTGACAGAGTGAGACTCCAACTCAAAGAAAAAAAAAGAATAAAGCTGTCATAAAACAAATTGTGTGTGTGTGTGTGTGTGTGTGTGTGTGTGTGTGTAGAGAGAGAGATTTATTTTTAAGTAAAAAAATAGTAAAAAACAGTGTATTAGATGGTGATGGGTCCTAAGAGGACAATTAAAATCAAGAAGTTGTGATCTTTGATAGAGTGGTGTGTTAGTTGTCTACAGCTGCAAGACAAATTACCCCAAAACTTAGACGCTTAAAATAACAGTAAATGTTTTTTTACTTTTCACCACTTCTATACGAGCAGTTTAGCCAGGTGGTTTGACTCAGGGCTTCTGTGGGGTTACAGTCAAGTTGCCAGCCAGGCTCAGACCCTGGGAAATTCAGCTGGTAGCTGGGCTTCTTTCACTTCCCTGCCAAGCCACATGGCACCACTTCTATGTTAGTTCCCTCTCACCACTTAGCAGGTCACCCCAAAGCATAGTGGCTTACAGCAGAGTAACCGTTTGCTCGGTTGGATTCTGGGGCCCAAAAAAGGCAGGGCAAAGCAGGGATGGCGTGTCTGCTCCGTCGTGTCCTCAGCCGCAAGACATCCAAGCTGGGGCCTAATGTGATCCAAAGGCTGGAGCAAGACTGAAGGGGCAACCGCTGTGGAGCTCGCTCGCATGTCCGGCAGTTGCTCCCTGTGTGTGGGCTGTTCCACACCTGGGCCTTTTGACGGGGCGGATGTGTATCTTGAACCTGGAGCCGAATTCCCCAAGTAAGCAATCCAGTTGGAAGCCGGCCTTGGCTAAGCTTTGTGTGACCAGGCCTCACCAGTCCCAGAGCCTCGCTTTTTGAATGGAGAATGGCGGGGGGGAAGACAGTGTTTCTTTGGCCATTTGTTTATTTGATGCAAACTTACGGATTGCCTACTATGTGCCAGATTATATTGTGGGTGCATTGGGGGATAGAGCAGTGACTGAAATAGACAAAAAATAATAGTATATTTAGTGAAGACAGAAAATAAGTGAGTGAAGTATGTAGTCTGTTAGGCGGTGATGGGTGCTAAAAAGGTAATGTTAGCAAGAAGGCTCAGTATTTAGCAGTGGCCAGGGGAGGGTTCACTGAGAAAGATGAGTGGAGACCTCCAAAGAGTGAATGTGGTACCTGGCATGAGGACTCACACCTGCAGTCCCAGCATTTAGGGAGGCCAAGGGGAGAGAACTAGCTGAGCCTGGCAGTTCGCAATCAGCCTGGGTAACATGGCGAGACCTTGTCTCTATAATAAATCAAAAAATTAGCCAGGCATGGTGGTGTATGCCTGTGGTTCCAGCTACTTGGAAGGTTGAGGCAGAAGGATCGCCGGAGCCCAGCAAGTCCAGGCTGTGGTGGCCATGAGTATGCCACTGTCCTCCAGCCTGGGTGACAGAGTGAGACTCTGAACAAGAAAGAGTGAACGTGGCCATCTGGGCTGGGGACATTCCCAGCAGAGAGAACCGAATTCACAGAGGCTCTGAGGGAGCAGGAGGTGGACTTCAGAAGTCCAGTGTGGCCAGAGCACAGGAAGTGAGGGGATGGGGAGGAACAGATGATGAGGGGACAGGACCCCGACTGTGAGGCCTCTAGAGCCAGGGTGCCCTGGCCTCCCCAGAGGGCCCTTTCCTAAGCAGGTGCAGGAGCCGTGGCAGGTGCCCTGGCCTGGCTCCCATAGGTGACGCACGAGAAGGATGAGGGCCCCAGGGTTCCCTTTGCCTGGTCTGCTCTCGTGTCTAAGGAGCACCGTAAGCATCCCGGGATCCATGTGGCCTTTTATTCAAGATACCAAATTCCTTCATGCACTGAGCTTTACCTCCATCTGTCACTTCCACACGCATGTGCAGGCACACTCACTCACTCAGGATGTGTTTGTGCACGCATCAGTTTCTTCAACACTTCTTTCTCGCTAAGTTCTCAATTACTGAAAGGTATTCAAGGGTCCCTTCATATACATTTAAATATCCCTTCCATTATTCAAATGTCATTCATTTTTTTTGCTAACTTCTGATACATTTCATTCTCTTATTTCATTCAGTTGATATTTGTTCACTCAAGTTTCATGTCAGTATTTTTGTTGTAAGATGTGCCAAGGAGCTATGAGATTTCCTACACTGCCAAGAGAAGGCAGCCAACAGGAAAGGAAAAAGGGACAGAGAGGTGAAACTGTGGGCCAGATCGGGCTGGCGCAATGGAATTCCAGACTGAATCCTCCTGTTTGCCCCATGTCACTGGCATTTTCACTAACTGACACCAAGATATAAGTTGGCCAAAAAGAAGACTGTTCACTGGGTTCGGTGGCTCACGCCTGTCATCCCAGCACTTTGGGAGGCAGAGGTGAGAGGATTGCCTGAGCTCAGGGGTTCGAGACTAGCCTGAGAAATATGGTGAGACCTCATCTCTACAATAAATAAAAAAATTAGCCAGGTGTGGTGGTGCATGCCTATGGTTCCGGCTATTTGGAAAACTGAGGTGGAAGAATCACCTGAGTCTAGGAGGTAGAGGTTGTGGTGGCTGTGAGTATGCCATTGCATTCCAGCCTGGGCAACAAAGTGAGACTCCAACACACACACAAATATATATGTATATACATATATTAGCCAGGCATGGTGACACATGCCTGTAGTGCCAGCTACTTAGAAGGCTGAGAAGGAAGTATTGCTTGAGCCCAGCAGGTCAAGGCTGTGGCAGCCAAGAGCATGCCACTGCACTCCAGCCTGGGTGACAGAGTGTGACTCCAACTCCAAAAAAAAAAAAAAAAGAATAAGAATAAGACTGGGGCCAGGCAGGGTAGCTCATGCCTGTAATTCCAGTGCGCTGAGGAGGAAGTGGGAGGATTGCTTCAGCCCAGGCACTCAAGACCAGCCTGGGCAACATAGTGAAATCGCCACACACACACAAAATCAAAAAATTAGTCAGGCAGGGTGAGACACGCCTAATCTCAGCTACTTGGGGCTGAAGTAGAAGGATCACCTGAGCCTAGGAGGTCGAAACTGCGTGAGCTGTGACCCTACCACTGCACTCCTGCCTGGGCACAGATTGAGACCCTAACTTAAAATAAATAAATAAGAAGACTGGGAAGAGCAAAGGCTAAGCTTATGTGAGGAGGGATGGCTTGATCCCCTGTCTCAGGAGCACTCTGCCGAGAGAAGCATGTGATCACATCTGTATATGCCCCAATCCTCCAGACATGTGACTGTCACCTCAAATGGTAAAAGGGACATTGTGGTTGGGATTAAATTCAGAATCTTGAGATGGGGCGAGTATCCTAGACATTCCGGGTGGGCGCAGCCTAATCACAAAGGTCCTTGGAAATGCAGGCAGGAGGTCACAGTGACAGTTCAAATGGGTAAGGAATAGTCCCACTCGGGTGATGGGGCCTCAGTGTGCACAGGGCTGGGGGGCTCATTTAAACAACCTAAAAGTCACTTCAGGATTTGGAGCCTCCATCAGGAAGAGATTTGGGAGACAGCATGGGAAACATGAATGATCACTGTTGGATCCAGACTACTGGACCCGTGCCCTGCCCTTTCAGAGAGAACCTGTACTCACAACAAGTAGAACCTCCCCTTCCAAGAGTCCTAGGAGATGGCATCCGGTCAGGTTCCTAGCCTCCCAGGCAAAACTTTGAACCCAGTTCAGCACCTGGCCGGGGCAGCAGGACTGGTTTTGATGACTGCCCAGAGCAGGCATAAACCATCACTTTCCTCCAAAGAGCACTATGGGCAAAGCACACCTTGGGGCCTCACAACACCATCCAGAGCAAGGAGTAAGAAGGAAATTGGAAGTAGCATAAGAAACAACAGGACTGGGTGTGGTGGCTCACACCAGTAAGCCTAGCCTGAGCCCAGGAGTTTGAGACCAGCTGGGCAACTTGGTGAGAACTTGTCTCTACTATAAATCAAAAAAATTAGCCAGGTGTGGTGGGGGCCTGTGGTTCCAACTTCTTGGAAGCCTGAGGCAGAAGGATTGCCTGAGCCCAGCAGGTTGAGGCTGCGTGTTCATGAGCATGTCACTGCACTCTAGCCTGAATGACAGAGCAAGACTCTCAAGGAAAAAAAAAGAAAAATCAAATTGGATGGTGTTCACCCTTCCCTTGTTCCCTGTGGAAAGGAGTGTCTGGTTCCATTTGCCTACTACCCACATGCTACCCCTGAGGTCTGCACAAAGGTGGGATCTTCAGAAGGCTGAATGGATGACCTTGGCCCCTAGGGTTCATTGCTTAGCAGGGGTGACCAACAGCAGGAGTGCCCACATGCACAGTGGCATCTGGGAGCCCTACTGCCTGCCCATACAAGGGAGTGAAATGTCCTCACTGTCTTTTTTTTTTGAGTCGAAGTCTCATTTTGTCACCCAGGCTGGAGTGCAGTGGCACACTCACAGCCACTGCAGCCTCGACCTGCTGGGCTCAGTTGATACTTCTGCCTCAGCCTTCTAAGTAGCTGGGATCACAGGGACGTGCCACCATGCCCAGCTCATTTTTTGATTTACTGTAGAGATGAGGCCTCACCAAGTTGCCCAGGCTGGTCTTGAACCCCTGGGCTCAGGCATTCCTCTTGCCTCGGCTTCCCAAAAGACTGGATTATGGGCGTGAGCCACCATGCCTGACTCCACTGTCTCTTTCATTGCTTCCTCGTGATGTCTGGTCTCAGGCTTCTTTTGCTGACTTGGGATGCTCACTGCAGGTGGAGTTCAGGACCCCACAACCTCTCCGAGTTCCTCACCTATGCTTTCTTTACCTGTCTTTGCTTTTCCCTCCAAACCTTAGTTATTACAGCAGCAAATAAGGAAGAAGTAGTAATATCTCCCTAGTGAGCCAATTGTGTTGGGGCACCCCCTAAATTAGAGGTGATTTTATACTGGCCTCGCCAGGTGCCCCCAGATCTTTTAGTTTGGCCCCATGTGTTCTCCAGTTTCTCACCAGAGGCCACAGGGAACCCTTTGTTGGTCAGCGTCCCATGTGGTGGGGAGTTTTGACTCCTGCAGGGATTCCCTGTGGCCATCCAGATCTGCTGGAGGGGTGACCCCAGCTTCCACGGCCCTGGCCCTGGGGAGTCAGAGTTCACATGGGAATACACCTTCTTTTTCCCACCCAGGTATCCAGAAGTGGGCCCTGACAGTGGGGCTAGGTGCATTCGAGAGTGCAGATGCCCCGACTCACAGACAGATCCCAGAGCCTCCGGTTACTGCTTCCAGTGTGCCAGGATGGATTCTGTGGCTCTTGTGCAAACTTCAGTCTTGAAGAGCTTGACCAGGCATCAAAACTTTTGAAAAGCAGTGATGAATTAACATGGCCACATTCATACTGGCTGCAAGACGGCGCTGTCTCTCCACTCTTGCTGGTTTCCCATCGAACCCAGTGACTAGCTGAAATGGAGCTGGGCCCCATGCACTGAAATTCATTGAAGGCTTTGAGAAAAGGAGGGGAAGATACACGTCGGGATGGTCACAGCCCAGTTTGTTCAACTGACATGTCGGTCTTCCCACCTCCAGCTCACCATTTGCTGCCAGGTGGCCCGTCTGACCTAGCCCTGGGGATGCACTTGCAGAAGGGACCCTGCCGCCCAGAAATGTCTTCACAGACCCCTCTATGCCCAATGTCCAGTGTCAGGAAAGGGGTAAAGGAAGCCATGACATCATTTCTCCGGCCAAGGCTAGGAGGAAGGTCTTCCCAAGACCAGAAGGCCTGCTCAATCTCAGTGATAGTCACAGCAGCCTGTGTGCCCCTACCTATGCTGCCAGGCTGGGCCAGGCCTCACTCCTCTCTGGCGTGGTCTCCCATGTCCCAGAATATTTCCGGGGTATTCCAGAACATTCCAGTCAGAGTGTGCAACAGGGCAAGGGCCAGCTCTCATAAACTCAGACCTGAGTCCCCGCATGATCGAGCCCCAGCTTGGGAGGGCTTCCGGCCTGCAGGCCATGCCCTTCCCATGGTCAGCCTTGGAGCTGCCATTCCAGCAGGGACTCCTCGGTGGGTGGAGAGGACCAAGGTGGGTCAGCACAGCCAGCCACACCCACAAGGGCAAATACGGCTTCCAAACAGTAAGCAATTGTGTCACTGAGGGAGGTTTACCACCAGAGTCTGGCCTGGGGTGACTGAGGCACTCATGAGAGTCAGAATCACGTTGTCCAGGGCTAACAACAGTCTGTCAGGTGCCCTTGACCATTTTGCTATCGGGTCTGAGTGAAGATGTTTGATAATGTCACATTTTCCAGTCAGTCATGGTGGCTCACACCTGTCATCCCAGCGCTTTGGGAGGTTGAGGCGGGAGGATCACCTGAGCCCAGGGGTTTGAGACCAGCCTGGGCAATATAGCCAGACCTTGTCTCTACAAAATAAAAAAAAATAAGCAGGCATAGTAGTATGTGCCTATGGTCCCAGTTACTCTGGAGGCTGAGGCAGGAGGATCATCTGAGCCCAGAAGTTCAAGACTGCCACTGCACTCCAACCTGGGTGGCAGTGTGAGACCCCAACTCAAAAAAAAAAATTACAAATTTTTTCCAAAATGGGAAAGATGACCAGAACTAAGGAAGGAGGTCTCTTCAAGAATTCACTTGTGGAACTCCTTTTACTGGCAAAAACCAAGGGCAAATAATTTATCAAAGGCCTCTTATTGATAATCTATACAAACAAACAGTACTCTCTAGTGCACGTCTCTTGTGACTTCTCCATTGAGATGCTGTCTTTGTACAAGATTTGCCAGTGCGTCTAGATAAAATATGACTCTTCAGAACGTTTGCTTTTTGTCCTGTAGCTTTTTTTTTTGAGTTGGAGCCTGCTGGGCTCAGGTGATCCTTCTGCCTCAGCCTTCCAAGTAGCTGGAACTAGAGGCATGCACTACCATGCCCGGATAATTTTTGATTTATTGTAGAGATGAGATCTTGCCAAGTTGCCCAGGCAGGTCTCGAACCTGCGGGCTCAGGCAATCCACTCATCTCGGCCTCCCAAAGCACTGGGATTACAGGCTGAGCCACTGAGCCCAGCCTTGTCCTCTAGTTTAATGGCCAATCTGACATACGAAACATAGTGAGAATTCTGATTCACTGTTTCTAACCTGCTGGAATAATTCCCATAAAGTTGTGCACTCTGAGATTTGACTGTCTTTTTCAACCTTTTTTGTTGTTTGTTTCCAACCATGAACAGAAGAGATGGTGAGTAGTGACTTTGCTTTGTCCTAACACATGTCAGCCTCTTCAGGAAGAATTCAGTTTTAGGTGCTGGGGTTACAGAGAACAAGGTATACGTCAGGATCTCCTTGAGAATAAGCTCTGGGGAACAAAGTCACCTTCATATGCAGAATCAGTATGTCTACAGCTAGTTGAAACACGTTGGAGTACAAGTAAAAGAACAGTTTAGAACTAGCTTCAGCCAAAGAGGGAACTTGTTATCCAGATTTGTTTGTTTGTTTATTGAATCAAAGTCTCACTCTGTCGCCCAGGCTGGAGTGCAGTGGCACGCTCACGGCCACCGCAGCCTTGACCTGCTGGACTCAGGTGATCCTTCCACCTCAGTCTTCCAAGTAGCTGGAACCACAGGCATGCGCCACCATACCTGACTAATTTTTTGATTTCTTGCAGAGACAGGGTCTCACCTAGTTGCCCAGACTGGTCTCAAACCCCTGAGCTCAGGCAATCCTCTTGCCTCTGCCTCCCAAAGTGCTGGGATTACAGGTGTGAGCCATCATGTCTGGCTTGTTATCAGGATTTAAAGGTGACTCATAACCAGAGGCAGAGATGCAGCCAGGGCTCAGTGATGGCTAGGCCCAAAGATGTGGCTGAACCAGGAGCTCTTTCTCCCTCATGGTGGGCTGGATCTCTGTCTTTCCTTTCTCAACAGGATGGATCTCTGTGATCCCCAGCAACAACACTGAGCATGCCTTCTCACAGATGCGTGTTTACAAGACCAGCCAGACAGGGATTGGAGGGAGGGAGTGGGGGACTGGGGACCAGCCCAGTTAGGCCTGTTCCCTATAGTTTGTACTTTAAGGATCGTCTAGTCCGGCAGTTTCTCGCTGTTCCTGTGTGTCTGTCTCATCCTTGCATCCTCTTGCTCTCTATCTCACTATTCCTCAGTTTGTATGCATTATGCAGACATCCTCTCGTGGGCAAATATTTATCTTGTGGACAAATAATCATGAAATGTATTGATCTATAAATATACAGAGGAATACACCACATTCTTGTTTTTTGTTTGATTTTTGTCTTTTTGTTTTTCCCAAGGTCTCACTCTGTTGCCCAGACTGGAGTGCAGTGGCACAATCTTGGCTCATTGCAGCCTCGACCTCCTGGGCTCAGGCAACCCTTCCACCCCAGCATCTGGAGTAGCTGGTACTACAGGCGTGTGCCACCACATCCAGTTAATGTTTTTTTTTT
>NW_007253724.1:1767-22835 GCF_000164805.1 Carlito syrichta | reverse complement strand
TTTTTTGTAGAGACAAGGTCTCACTATATTGCCTAGGCTGGTCTCAAACTCCTGGGCTAAAATGATCTTCCCTCCTCAACCTCCCCAAGTCCTGGGATTTCAGGTGTGAGCCACTGTTCCCCACCTAGAGTCCTGTTATAACACCACTTCTCTCCTCATTAGGGGTAGCCACCACTAACAAGTGTATATGCTTTCTATCTGTATTAATATAAGTACATGTAGGCTGGGCACGGTGGCTCTAGCCTGTAATCCCAGCACTTTGGGAGGCCAAGGCGAGAGGATTGCCTGAGTCCAGGAGTTCGAGACCAGCCTGGGGAACATGGTGAGACCTCATCTCCACAATAAATCAAGAAATTAGGTGTGGTGGCATGCATCTGTAGTTCCAGCTACTTGGAAGGCTGAGGCAGAAGGATCACCTGAGCCTAGCAGATCGAGGCTGCAGTGGCTGTGATCGTGCCACTGTGCTCCAGCTTGGGCGACAGAGTGAGACTCCACCCCCCCCCCGCAAAATACACACACACACTCACACACACATATATTTGTATAGGTAAGTACATGTTTATATCAGTTTTCTTTGTTTTCCTTAAATTGACTTATATGCATTTTTCTGTTACTTGTTTTTACTAAATTTGTCTTGGAGATCTTTCCATGTCAGTACATGAAAATCCGCTTCATTCTTTCCATAAATCATGATGAATATGTCCTAATTTATGCAATCAATTTGTGTTGCTGAATAATTAGATTGGCTCTGCCTTATAATGATTAATTTATGTATCAACTTGTTTAAACTGTGATGCCCAATGGTTTGGTCAGATGCCAGTCTACAGGTTGCTGTGAAGGTGTTTTAGACATAGTTAATATTTAATGGTTGCTGAAGAACACACCCAAAGTCTCATCCTGAGAGTGGTTGAATTACAACACAAATGGGACAACACAAGTCAGGGACTTGGAAGACACATGATTAGAAAATGGGCACTGGTCGTGGTGGCTCACGTCTATAATCCTAGCACTTTGGGAGGCAGAGGAGAGGATTGCCTGAGCTCAGGGATGCAAGATCAGCCTGGAGGACATGGCAAGACTTCATCTCTACAATAAGTTAAAAAATTAACTGGGCATGGTGACACATGCCAGTAGTTCCTGAGGGACTACTGAGGCAGGAGGATCGCCTGAGCCCAGAAGGTCAAGGCTGCAGCAACCACAAGTGTGCCACTGCACTCCAGCCTGGATGATGAAGGGGACTCTGACTCGAAAAAACAAATAAATAAAATAAAAACAAACAGTCAAAGGGAAGGGGACAGGGTGACTCTTTATGTGGACACCAGTCGGTCTTTCTCTCCTACCCAACAGGCATGTGATCACAGTGTCTGTGGTGACAGGGATAGAGTTGTACAGGGGATCCCCAACATGGACTTCCACAACCAAGACCAGTCTGGCCACAGCCTCTGTTGAGTGCCTAACCTTCCAGAAACAGAGACCAGCGATGTAGCACCCTTTCCCAGGATGATCAGCCGACTGTCTGGTGGCAGGCCAATGATACTGGACCACTTCCATCATGGAAGCAGAAGCATTTGGTTCTTACTGGCGTAGCCACCTTCCACAGTGCTTCTGCCAAGACTATCACCTGGAGACTCAGAGAACGCCTTGTCTGTTGTCATAATATTCCCACACAACGTTGCTTCTGATGAGGGAACTCACTTCAGCGCAAGTGAAGAGCAGCAATGGGCCCACGCTCATGGAATTCGCTGGTCTTCCCTTGGCATCCGCCCTCTTGAAAAGCTGGCTTGGTAGAACAGCGGAATGGCCTTCTGAGGATTCATTTGCTATGTAGATTGCAGGGCTGTGGCACAGTTTTCCAAGAAGCTGTATGTCCCCCAAACCAGTGTCTGACACATGGTGCTGCTTCTCTGATAGACAGATTCACAGGCCAGGAACCAAGGAGCAGCAATGAGAGTGGCATCATTCACTATTGCCTCTGCTGATCTATTAGCAAAATGTTTAATCCTATTCCCATGGACTCTTACACTCTGCTGGTCTACAGGTCTTAGCTCAGAAAGGAGGAAAGCTTCTACCAGGTTACACAACGTGATTCCATTTAACTGGACATTAAGACGTCTGCCCAGCACTGTGGGCTCCTCATGCTCTGAGTCAACAGGCCTCGAAGGGGGTTTCAGTGTTGGCCGGATGGTTGATCCTGACTGATGAGAGGATAGTGGAGGAAAGGAAAATTATGTCTGAAATGTGGGAGATCCCTTGCATACCCTCCTAGTATTGCCATTCCCTGTGAGTAAAGTCAATGGAAAACAACAACCCAATCCAGACAGAACCATGAAGGGCTCAGGAAAGAAGGTTCTGAGTCAGGAAAGAAGGTTTGGGTCACCTTACCAGGTAAAGAACCACAATCAGCTGAAGAACTTGCTGCCAGCAGAGGAAGTGCAGAATGGGGTAGTTAGGAATTTCCGGTGCAAACACAGCACCAATTGCAGAAGTGAGAATGGTCCTTGCTATGAACACGTCTTCTTTATTTTGTTATGAATATGTTGGTGTTTGTGTAAAAATCTTTGTTTTATGTCCTCTTTATCCCCTTATTATATACTGTAATATGTATTAACTTTACACCAGAGTATTTAAGTATTGTTAACATTTTATCATTGTATTTAAGTTACAGGATATCAGGATAGTGAACAACACCCTTTGCATTTTTTTTTTTTTTTGAGTTAGAGTCTCACTCATGTCACCCAGGTTGGAGTGCTGTGGTACACTCACGGCCACTGCAGTCTCAACTTGCTGGGCTTAGGTGATCCTTCTGTCTCAGCCTTCCAAGTAGCTGAAACTAGAGATGCACGCCACTAGGCCTGGCTAGTTGTTGTGATTTATTGAGAGATGAGGTCTCACCAAGTTGCCCAGGCTGGTCTCGACCCCCCGGACTCAGGCAATCCTCTCACCTTGGCCTCCCAAAGTGCCAGGATTACAAGTTGAGCCGCGGCATCTGGCCTGCATTTTCTTCTGGGGAAAAGTTATTGCATTTTCAGTTATATGCTGGATAGTTGTATCATATTAGGTGGGAATATGACTCTGTTATTGTCTTAATATAGGGATTAAGTATGGCTTAAGGCAGTTCATATGGGTGACAAGCTGTGGGTAGACTGTGATGGTTAACTTTATGTGTCAACTTCATGAAGCTATGGTCCTAGACTTATACAGGGTCTCACTATGTTGCCCAATCTGATCTCAAACTCCTGGCCTCAAACAATCCTCCTATCCTGGCCTTCCAAAGTGCTGGGATTACAGGCATGAGCCACCACTTCCTACCTCCAGTGGTTTTGTTAAACACCAGTCTAAATGTTGCTCTAAACTTTTAAAACTATGTGATGACAAAGAAATCAGTAGATTTTGACTAAAGCAGATACCCTCCATAGTGTGGGTGAGTCTCATCCAATTTGTGGAGGCTGTAAGAGCAAAGATAGGGTTTCTGAAGAAGAAACACTTCTCAAAACCTTGATGCACAGGCTGCCTCTGCTCTCAGCCTCCTGCTGTACCAAATGAGAACTCAAGACTATAACAATTCTTACTTTAATTTCCAGTCTGCTCACCCTCCCTGCTATTTCATATTCAGACTTGTCAGCTCCCAATCATAGGAGTCGGTTTCTTTTCTTTTTTTTGGTGGGGTTCTCACTCTGTTGTTCAGGCTAGAGTGTAGTGCAGTGGCATAATCACGGTTCACTGTAGCCTCAACCTCCTAGGCTAAGGCTATCCTTCCACCTCAGCTTCCCAAGTAACTGGAACTACAGTAGTGCACCACCACGTCTGGCTAATTTTTTTAATTTTTTGTAAAGATGGGGTCTCATTATGTCACCCAGGCTGGTCTTGAACTCCTGGACTCAAGCAATCCTCCTCCCTCGGTTTCCCAAGGTGCTGGGATTACAGACACGAGCCATCGTGCCCAGCCAATAATGAATTATTAAACTCTGATCAGCCAGTCATAGTGTTGTGTGTCTGTAGTCCTAGATACTCAGGAGGCTGAGGCAGGAGTCACTTGAGGCCAGGAGTATGAGACTGTTGTGTGCTGTAATCACACCTGTGAATACCCACTGCACTTTAGCCCGGGCAACATAGTAAGACCCCACCTCTAAAGAAAAGAAAAACTGATTAAAGTATGACTAGAAAATACAAGGGCACTGTGGCTGAGGCCAAGTACCCAAAGAAGACAGCTTTGAGCGAGATCCCTTGCCCATATCTGGGCTCCAGGCCTTACTGGAGCAAGTGAAGCAGAGAAGATTGCTGGCTTGTCCAGGTCAGATCTGGTCTGCAGTCCACGGGAAGACAGAAGGCAACCCACCAGAGTGCAGGCGGGGCCTGGGTCATCAGCACCAGTGGCATGAGTGTGCAGGAGGCGGGGCTGTGGGTGCAGGTGAGCTGCACACAGCCCAGGAGAAATCAGTGACTCCACAGGAACTCTTGGGGTGCAGGCGAGGAACCAAGCTGCCAGTGGAAGTTGGAGGGATTTCAGGCTCTGGTTTTCAAATCAGGCAAGGCACTGGCAGGGGATGGCTAGACCAGGCCACAGCTGCAGTGTTGCTGAGGAAGTGGGCACCCTGGGCATGTGTGGGGGCAGAGCTCTACCCTGTGTCGTCACACGTGGGCCCCAAAGCAGCCGCTTTTTGAGAGTTGCTTCCCCTGCAGTATCCCGCTGGCACTGATGGCTGAAAATGCTCATTGTGAAGGTGAGATGTTTAAAGGAAGCCTCTCTGTTATCACGGAGCCTTCACCAAAGAACTCACCTGGAGCAGAGACATAATGGCTTGATCACTGTCACAGGCCCGTCTCTCGCCTCTCACTCAGTCATGTGCCGATGCTCCCTAATCCTGCCTTCTCATTTCGCATTTCTGTACGGCTACATTCATCCTATAAAACCACTCTTTAATGATGCCTGGGCTCATTGCCCTGCTAAAATAACAACGTCCAAAGCATCTGGCTCTTTGTATTTGAAAATGAAATTATCTAAACTGTAGTTCTTATTTCCTATGAAGTACAACCCTGACAGCAGTCATGTTGTAGAAAGCTCTTCATCCATTATCAGTCATGAATTAGAGCTGTCAAAACACCAGCAGCTGCTTTCTTATATCTACACCCGCTGCAGCTTTCTAAAACGCTGTTTATGATCAGTGTGGCTGTGTCAGGTGAACTGCCTGGTGTTAGTGCCATTCGTCAGCCTGTCACTCTCTTCTGGTCACGCATTTACTCCTCAAAAATAAAAAATCTCCTGTTCTATGGGCCAATGACTTTGATACGGAAATCTCCCTGGCAAAGAGTCTTCAGTGTAAATATACCACTTCCTTAGTATCTGAAACCGATGACCTCAAACAAGAGAGGGCATGGCGACTTCCATTTTAAATCCCACATGAACTCCATAGGGAAGTAGAAGTTTTGAAGTAACCTCATACTGGTCACCATTTGAAGATGTCTTAGCAATAATACCTAGTGTTGGTGAAAGGATGGAGAAACAGGAACAATCAAGACCTCCTTTGCCATGATAAACTTGGCAATAAAACTTGTGTACCATGGACATATCCATACTCAAAAATTACATTTCTGGCCAAGTGCAGTGGCTCATGCCTATAATCTCAGCACTTTGGGAGGTTGAGGCAGGAGGTTTGCTTGAGCCCAAGAATTGAAAAACAGTCTAGAAAGCATAGCAAGATTTCGTCTCCAAAAAAAAAAAAAAAAATTCAAAAAATTTGCTGTGTATGGTGGCATGTGCTTGTAGTCTCAGGTACTTGTGAGGCTAAGGCAGAAAGATTCCTTGAGGCCAGGAGTGTGAGGCTGCTGTGAGCCATGACTGTGCAACTGCACTCTAACCTGGGTGACAGAGTGAGACCCCAACTAAAAAAAAGAAAGAAATTCCAGTAGTTTTTCCTGGGCATAACTCTACCAGTGAAAAACTGGTAGGATGTGCATAAGATTGTAACTTGAATGCTATTTCTAATAATAAAAAAGAAGAATTATGTACATCATTAGGAAATCAGGTCATTATAATCTTGTCAACTCATGGACAAACTATGCAGCAGTTTTTTAATATTTAGAAATGCCCAAATACACAGAAGGATAGTATGACAAACCTCCATTTAACCATTATGTATCTTAAAAATGACCGTAATTTGGCTGGGTATGGTGGCTCAAGCCTGTAATCCCAGCACTTTGGGAGGCCGAGGCGAGAGGATTGCCTGAACTCAAGGGTTCGAGACCAGCCTGGGCAACTTGGTAAGACCTTGCCTCTATAATAAATCAAAAAATTAACCAGATGTGGTGGCATGTGCCTGTAGTTCCAGATACTTGGAAGACTGAGGCAGGGGGCTCACCTGAGTCCAGGAGGTCGAGGCTGCAGTGAGCCATGAGCATGCCACTGCACTCCAGCCTGGGCAACAGAGTGAGATCCCACCTCAAAAAACAAAAAATAAAACAGTGCCAATATACTGACTAGAGTTTAAGATTTCTTAGTATTCTTTTTGTTCTTGGGTATATTCTCCTAGGGATGTCTGATCAAAAGCTGTGCTTTAGGGTCATTTGAAGTAATTCTTCAATATCAGCTTGATGCACAGCTATGTTCATTTATATTTATTTGTTTTTAATTTTTAGGAATTGTCTACTTTTGTTTGAATTTTGCTTTGTAATTATGTAAAATATTTGCATGGTTCCAAGTCAAATTAGTAAAACAAAGAGCATTCAAAGAAATTTAGCTTCCATCATTATCCCCTTGCCACAGTTCCCTTTCTCCATCCCCAGATGGCCAATTTTTTTTTTTTGGTTTATCCATTCATTGTTTCTTTTCAAAAATATCAGCAAATGCATGTAAACATTCTTCTCCATGTTTCTTACACAACAGTTGCATATCATAAAACTGTTTACATGGAGTTTTTCAAGTATTTTTGTTTTTTGAGTAAGTATTTCACTCTGTCGCCCAGGTTGGAGTGCACTAGCACGCTCACAGCCATTGCAGCCTTAACCTACTGGGCTCAGGTGATCCTTCCAAGTAGTTGAAACCACAGGCATGCACCACCATGCCCAGTTGATTTTTGAGACAAGGTCTCACCATGTTTTTCAGGTTGGTCTCAAACCCCTGAGGTCAGGCAATCTTCTGGCTTCCGCCTCCCAAAGTGCTGGGCTTACTACAGGCATGAACCACTGTACCTCACTTACATGGTTTTTTTTTTTTTTGCCTAATAGTATATCTTGGAGATGTCTCCATGTCTGTATATAGAGATTTCCTTGCTCATTTTTATAGTTGCATAGTACTCTGCTGGGTGAATTTAACAGTTTTTCAGTTTTCTATGATTGACTTTTGGATTATCTTCATTTCTTGCTGCAATGAATAACTTTGAAATGTCAACTCATGGACAAACTATGTGATGAGAGTGTTCTAGTATATCATTCACAAGATGGTGGAGTAGGAAACCGTGGACTTTCCTTCCTCCTACAAACACACCAATTCAGCAACAGTTCACAGAAAAAAACTCCCTTTGTGAGAAATGCTGAAACTTACTGAAAAGCTCTTGCACCTCAGGTGAACACAAAACAACTCACGGAGGCCAGTAAAGAGATTTGGGAGCCCCTGTCACCAGGATCTCTAGCCCAAGCACAAGATCATACAATCAGGAAGAACACCCCCCACCTCCAGTCTCAGCTTCTCCCAACAGAAGGAAGAGGTTGGTGCATGCACCCAATGCTCCACTTATTCTTTTTTTTTTTTTTTTGAGTCTCAGTCTCACTCTGTCACCCAGGCTGGAGTGCAGTGGCATGCTCACGAACACCACAGCCTTGACCTATTGGACTCCGGCAAGGCTTCTGCCTCAGCTTTCCAAGTAGCTGGAACTACAGGCTTGTGCCACCACTCCCAGTTATTTTTATTTTAATTGTAGAGTGAGGTCTCACCAAGCAGCCCGCGCTGGTCTCTAACCCCTGAACTCAGGCAATCCTCTCACCTTGGCCTCCCAAAATGCTGGGATTAGAGGCATGAGCCACTGCACTGGGCCTGCTCCACCTATTCTGAGAGGACTCTCTAGGGAGCTGACTTCTGCTTTGCCATCCTTGGAGCTCAGACAGAAGTGCTACAGTCCATCCTTTTGAGGGAAAATAGAGATAGTAGGCTTAGACTGATATATACCATAGAGTTTCTCTCCTTTTCAGCACAGAGTGAGTAGAAAAATTCCCAGCTGTCAGCTTCCTCCTAGGGGAAGGAGAGTTGGTCTATTTGTCCAATGCCCCAGCTTCTCCAGTGAGCCTAAAACACTGGCATTAGCCTTGTGAAGCTTAGAGCTGTGATAGGTTTGGCAGTCTAGCCTCCTTGGGGGAATGCAGAGAGAAGTATGGATTGGTAGATGCCATAGATCTTCCCACTGGCTCAGCACAGAGGAAGTGGACAAAAACAAAGATACCTGCTTCTACCTGGGGAAGGAAAGAATTGGTAGATATGACCAGAATCTCTGGCTGCACTGATGGGTAGGGTCTTCTTCTGTACAACTCCAATCTGGGAAAACTAGAAAAGGTACTTGCTTTGTCTAATGCACAGACACCAACATAGACAGTTAAGGAAAATTAAGAATCAAGCTAAGATTTCTAAACAAAGGAAAAAGATAGATTTCAAGAAACTGACCCTAATTGAATGGAATTACATTATTTACCATACAGAGAATTCAAAATAACTATCACAAAAATGCTCACCAAAGTCAAGACAACAATGTGTGAACAAAGCAAGAATTTCAATAAAAAAATAGAAAATATAAAAAAGTACTAAACAGAAATTGTGGAACTCAATAGCACAACAACCAAACTGAAAAATTCACAATGGGGTTTCAACTGAGGACTAGACCAAGCAAAAGGATCAGCAAACTTGAGGACAGGTCAATGAAAATAATTCAGGTGAGCAAAAAAGAAAAAAAGAATGAAAAAGAGTGAAGAAAGTTTAAGGAGCTTATGGTGCACCATCGAGTGAACTAATTTACACATTATAGAAAGTCCATAAAGAGAGGAAAGAGAAAGGGCTAGAAAGTTTATTTGAAGAAAAAATGCTGAATTATTCCCAAATCTGAGGAAGGAAGCACTCACATTGAAGAAGCCCAAAGGACACACAAAAAAGATGAACCCAAAGAAATCTATACTGAAACTCATTGTAATCAAATTGTCAAAATCAAAGATGACAAGAATTTTGAAAACAGCAAGAGAAAAGTGACTTGTCACGTACCAAGGAAATTCCATAAAGCTATCAGCAAATTTTTTGGCAGAACCTTACAGGCCAGAAGGCAGTGTGATGATACACTCAAGTGCTGAAAGAAAAGACATGTCAGCAGGAATGCTATACCCAGCAAAAATGTCCTTCAAAAATGAAGGAAACATAAAGACTTTCCCAGACAAAAGCTAAAGGAGTTTATCACCATTGGACATACCTTAAAAGAAATGCTAAAAAGAGTTCTTTCTTTTTTCAATCAAGGTCTCACTCTGTTGTCCAGGCTGGAGTGCAGTGGCATGATCACAGCTCACCATAGCCTTGACCTCCTGGGCTCAAGTGATCCTAGGAAGGTCTTTAAGTTGAAACGAAAGGATGAAAGGACATTAACAGTAACACAAAACCATAAAAAACATGAAATTCATTGGTAAAGGCAAATATGCAGACAAATATACAATTATATCTATACATAAAGTGGTAGGCAAATCACTTTTAATTCCTGTATAAAAATTAAAATACAGCTGGGCTCGGTGGCTCAGCCTGTAATCCTGCGCCTTTGGGAGGCTGAGGTGAGTGGATTGCCTAAGCCCGCGGGTTCGAGACCTGCCTGGGCAGCAAGACCTCATCTCTACAATAAATCAAAAAATCAGCTGGACGTGAGCGCATGCCTGTAATTCCAGCTGCTCGGAAGGCTGAGGCGGAAGGATCGCCGGAGTCCAGCAGGTCGAGGCTGCGGTGGCCGGGAGCAGCCACTGCACTCCAGTCTGGGCGAACGAGTGAGACTCCAACTCAAAAAATAAAATAAAATAAAATACAAAAGTATTAAAAATAGCTCTAGCCAGGTGCAGTGGCTCACACCTGTAATCCCAGCATTTTGGGAGGTGGAGGCAAGAGGATTGCATGAGCCCAGGAGTTTGAGACCAGCGGGGGCAACTAGGAGAGACTTTGTCTCTACGATAAGACAAAAAATTATCCAGGTGTGGTGACACACACCTGTCGTCCCAGCTACTTGGAAGGCTGAGGCAGAAAAATCACTTGAGCCCAGCGGGTCAAGGCTGTGGTAATCATGAGTGTGAGACTACACTCTAACTTGGGTGGCAGAGTGAGACTCTGACTCAAAAAATATAAATAATGAGTGAATAAATAAGTAAATATAGCTCTAACTAAAAATATGTTAAAAGGTTCACAATATGAATAGATATAAACTATGGTAACAATAACACAAAGTGGAAGATTGCTGATTCCAAAATATGTCATAAAGCTACAGTAATCCAAACTGACATTAGGAGAGACATGCAGTTCAACAGCAAAGCACAGAAAAGAGATCCAAGAAATAAATTCCCACATATATGGTCAACTGATCTTCAACAAAGGTGCCAAGAACACACTTGGGGAAAGGAGAGTTTCTTCAACAAATGTTGGTAAACTGGATATCCACATTAAAGAATGAAATCAGACCCTTCTGTTACACCAGACACAAAAAGCATCTGAAAATGTAATAATGATTTTAAAATAAGACATGAAGCCCTAAGACTTATGTAAGAAAACATAAAGGGAAACCTTCATGACATGAGTCTTGGCAGGATTTCATGGATATAGCATCAAAAATACAGGCAAAGAGAACAAAAATAAACAGTAGGAACTACATCAAACCAAGAAGTATCTGCCCAGTACAGCAAAGGAAACAACTAATACAGTGAAAGGCAACACATGGAATGGGAGAAAATATTTGTAAACCATATATTTGATAAGGGGTTAATCTTCAAAATATGTAATTAACTCCTACAACTCAATGGCAAATAAGGAATCATGTAACTTTGAAATGGGCTAAGGACTTGAATAGACATTTCTCCAAAGAAGGCATACAAATATGAAAAAATACTCAACATCACTAGCTATCAGGGAATTGCAAACCCAAACCACAGTGAGATATCACCCCACACCTGTTTAGGATGGCTATTGTCAGGCCGAGCAGGGGGACAAGTGTTGGTGAGCATGAGGAGAAACTGAAGCCCTTGCATGCTACTAGTCGGGATCCAAGATGATGCAGCTGCAGTAGAAAGCGGTATGGAGGGTTCTCATGAGATTAACTATAGACCACCACATGATCCAGCAATCCCACTGTTGTGTATTTATCCAAAGACTTGAAATCAAGATTCCAAAGGGCTGTTAGCACTTCCACGTTCGTTGGAACATTCTTCACAAAGGCCAAGATGTGGAAACAACCTAAATGTCCACTGGCTGATGACTGGACAAAGAAACTGTAGAGACATACATTGGGACACTATTCAACCTTTAAAAATAAGAAATTCTGGACCGGGTGTGGTGGCTCATGCCTATAACTCCAGCACTTTGGGAGATGGAAGCAAGAGGGTTGTCTGAACCCAGGGGTTTGGGACCAGCCTGGGCAACTTGGTGAGACCTTGTCTCTACAGTAAATAAAAAAATTAGCCAGACATAGTGGCATGCCTGTAGTTTCAGCTACTTGGGAGGCTGAGGTGGAAGGATCACCAGAGCCCAGCAGGTCGACGTTGGGATGGCTGTGAGCGTGACACTACACTCCAGCCTGGGTGACAGAGGGAGACTCCAACTCAAAAATAAATAAATAGTGGGTTTTATTCTTATTCATGATCTCACCTCTACAAAAAAAAAAAAATTAGCTGGGCATGGTGACACACACCTGTAATCCCAGCTACTCAGGAGGCTGAGCCCAGGAGGTAGAGGCCATGATGAGTCCTGCTTGTGAAGAGAGGGAGAGGAGGAAGAGGGGAGGGAGAGGAATAGGGAGAGAGAGGGGAGAGAGAGATACAACTTTCACTGAAAAGTTTGCTAGTCACAGTGCCGAAGAGAGAAGGCAAGGCAGTCTGTGCCATGCAGGGCACATGGGGAAGCACCAGGAGTGGTCAGGACTGGGAGGGAGACAGAGGAAAACACTGGCAAGAGTGCTCCTTGTGGTTTGTGTGGGAAGGAATTGGAGAGGCAGGGCTAAGCAGGTCTAGGATTAGCTAGCTTGAATAATGCCTGAGTGTAGGGGCTGTCTTATTATGCCTGGCCCTGGGTTGACTGTGACAGGGGAATAGCGGCCGAGCTAAGATCCCAAAAGGAGTTGCTGTGGGGTAGGCTCTGGCTTGGTTAGCTTGCAAGTGAAAAGCATGCTCTCCAGTGAGTCAGGTCTTTTACTGTCTTCGGGAGTCGCTGGCCCTGGGAGGGCCAGTCCCTTCAGTGTCAGCCCCCAGAGGTGATGAGTACACCCCCAACCAACAGACTAGCTGACTGACAACTGACAAGTGGTCGCCCAGAGGAGAAATATTCCCCTACCTTACAGAGGCAGTGAAGGGAGGATTTGAGAGGGGGGTGCACACGCTGATAACTAGCACGGCTACATGGAGACCAATCATCTTTTCTTTTTTTTTGGGGGGGGTTGGCATCTCACTCCGTCGCCCAGGCTAGAGTGCAGTGGCATACTCCCTGCCACCGTAGCCTCAACCTGCTGGGCTCTGGCGATCCTTCCGCCTCAGCCTTCCAAGTAGCTGGAACTACAGGCATGTACTACCACACCTGGCTAATTTTTGATTTATTGTAGGGATGAGTTGCTCGGGTGGATCTCGAGCCCACGGGCTCAGGCAATCCACTCACCTTGGCCTCCCAAAGTGCTGAGATGACAGCCTGAGCCACTGAGCCCAGCCGAAACCAATCATCTTAACCAGAGATTTGCAGCCATCATCTTTGATTGCTTGATTTCTTTTTTATTTTATTTATATTTGCCACTGATGACATCTTATTTGGAAAAGGGATCACTCTTTATACCCGGGTAATGGTTATTTTGGTTTTTACCAGTGTCCATTCTATTCAAGTAATCAGCTTAAATATGTCAGGAATATCTAACCTCTTTGCCAGACATGGGTTCAGGGAAGGACAGGTCTAAGCCAACTGGGATCGATGAGGAGAAGTTTGCTGGGGGCTCTGGATGAAGATGTCCTAGGTCCTTGCATGGAAACTGAATTAGGAGGTGCAGGGAGCCTTCTTATGGTCTTGCAGGAAGCCAGCCTAGGGCCCGTGCCAAGGCAGAGGAGGGTAGAGCCAAGAGAACAGCTGAGGAAAGTAACCCTGATTCTTCTGCACTTGGAACCCAGACTGTCTCTGAAATTTCTGTTATGTCAGTTTAAGAAATATACTGACAGGGCACTGTGGCTCATGCCTGTAATCCCAGCACTCTGGGAGGCCAAGGCAGGGGGATTGCTTGAACCTAGGAGTTCAAGACCAGCCTGGGCAAAACAGTGAGACCTTGTCTTCCTCAAAAGAAACAAAACCCGAAAATTAGCTGGGCATGGTGGTACATGCGTGAAGTCCTAGCTACTTGGGAAGTTGAAGCGGAAGGATCACCTGAGCCCAGGAGGCTGAGGTTGCAGTGATCAGTGATCATGCCACTGCACTCCAGCCTGGGTGACAAAGCGAGACCCTCACTCCAGAAATAAACAAACAAACAAATATTCTTAGGATATAAGGCCATGTAGGCCAAGATGTCCTGTGACTTCAATCCAAAGGGATCATAACTGATGGAGGCTCTCGGTATACCTTACTCATACCTTTGCTGTATTACTCACTGCTCATCACAATTACTTATTCAGAGCTTCTCTCTCCAACTAGAATGTGAGCTCCTGGCATTGGACTTATCTGCTATCTCAATCCTTCTAGTTTCTAGCACAATGTCTGGCACGTGGAAGTTGCTAAGTAAATATTTGTGGACTGTGTGAATGGCTCTGCCTGTGGCATCTTGACTACGGGGATTAGGGGACTTACAAGCAACATAGTTCATAACCTTAAGAAGCTGGTAGCTAGCCCGGCACGGTGGCTCATGCCTGCAATCCCACCACTTTGGGAGGTGGAGGCGAGAGGATTGATTGCCTGAGCTCAGGGGTTCGAGACCAGCCTGGGCAACTTGGTGAGACCTCATCTCTACCACAAATCAAGAAAAATTAGCCAGGCATGGTGGCACGTGCCTATGCCTCTAGCTACTTGGGAGACTGAGGCAGAAGGATCACCCGAGTCTAGCAGGTGGAGGCTGCACTCCAGCCTGGGCAGAAGAGTGAGACTTCTACTCAAAAAAAAAAAAAAAAGCTGGAAATGTAAAGGAAACTACAGTACAATAACTACAGTACACTGTATTAATACTCAGGCAAAAAGAATATAATTGAAGGATGGGCAAAGTACCTGTAACTCCAGGACTTTGGGAGGCAGAGATGGGAGGATTGCTTGAGGCCAGGCGTTCAAGACCAGCCTGGGCAACACAGTGAAACCTCATCTCTACAAAAAATAAAAAAAATTAGCCAGGTGTAGTGGTGCACACCTGTAGTCCCAGCTACTCTGAAAGCTGAGGTGAGAGGACTGCCTGAGCACAGGAGGTTGAAGCTGCTGTGAGCTGTGATCATGATGCCACTGCACTCCAGGCTGAGCAACAGAGTAAGACTCTGACTCAAAAATAAAATTAGGGAGCAGGGGGAAAAAATTGGGGGCTGGACATCGTGGCTCACACCTATAATCCCAGCATTTTAGGAGGCTGAGGTAGGAGGATAGCTTGAGCCCAGGAGTCTGAGACTACCCTGGGCAACATAGCAAGACCTCATCTCTACCAAAAAAAATGACATTTACAGAAATATATTTGAGAATAACTAGATGAAACATACAAACCAAAATAATACAATAAAACCTTTGACTGCTGGAAAAGAGCCTTTCTCTGAACAAGGCTCTACCCAAGAGGCTGATAGGCCATATTTTGCACTAACATCCCTTCAGCCTAGTAACTGCAACCTCTTGGGAGCTACATTACCTGTTTTAGGGAGACTGAGACTTATGTGTGACAGCAGCTGAGACGAATAAATCAGCAATGCACTGTCTTCAGATTGAAGGACAGCCACAGAACACAGTGAGGTCTGAGGGTGATCGGTGTGCTGGAGACACAGTGGTGGAGAAGGAAAGAAAAAATGAGAGTCGGAGGAGACGGAGGAGGACAGGTAGAGGGAGAAATACAAGAGGAAAAGGAAAAGCAAAAGGAATCTCATACTTTAATGAATAATCATTCAGAACTTTTTGCATACCAGGCTCTACAGTAGATTCTGGAGACAAGAGGAACAAGATAGATATGGACCTTGAGGGAGCTTATGGCCTAATTCAGGAAACACACAAGAAACAAATAATGATTTAATCATAATAATAAGTGGCCAGGCACGGTGGCTCATGCCTATAATCCCAGCACTTAGGGAGGCTGAGGTGAGAGGACTGGCTGAGCCCACGGGTTAGAGACCAGCCTGGGTATCTTGGCAAGACCTCATTTCCTACAACAAATCAAAAAATTAGCCGGGAATGGTGGTTGATGCGTGCCTGTGGTTCCAGCTACTTGGAAGGCTGAGGCAGAAGGATCGCCTGAGCCCAGCAGGTTGAGGCTGCAGTGGCCGTGAGTGTGCCACTGCTCTCCAGCCTGGGTGACAGAGTGAGATTCCAATTCAAATAATAATAACAACAACAACAATAAGTGCCAGGCAACCCCCGTGGGTCCCCTCCTGCTCTGGGAGCTTTTCTGTCCTCTCAATAAGTCTTGCTTTCTCAAAAAATAAAAAAAATCATAACAAGTGCTTCAAAACACTAAGTGTGCAGTGCACCAACAGCCAACAGTCGGGAGGTCAGTGCTCTCAGGCTGGACTGGGATACCCGATGAACTAATAACATACCTGTGCTCAGTCTACTGGGAACAAAGACTCTGAGGCTCAGGGCAGTCTCTGCTGCAGCTGGCGAGCTCGGACAATGTATGAGAAAAATCAGCGGTGCACCTCAGGCCTGTCCTGCAGATCTCGGAGAGGACCATGCGAGAGGCAGAACCAGCCCAGTGGCTCCCAGTTCTGCCAGGAAGCTCCAGGGGAGCTGTTGAGAGACCCGGGTGAGGCTGAGGTTGGAGTCAATGACTTCCCACAAAGCCAAGGAGATCCAGCACCCGCAGTTGGGCGAGGCTTGTTTCTGGGGCAAGCTGACGGAAACGGAGTGTTCGGTTGTGCTGGACAGTTCTCGGGTGGCCTTGGACCAACCCAGGTCTCTCCGTTCTTACGCGCAGTTCTTGAGAATAACTGTAGAACGTTCTGGAAAGCAACATCCTGAATGAGGGGGAGAGGGAGGGGCTGGCCAGAACCGCCCAGGTCCCGTTCCAGTCCCCCGGACCAGGATGTCCCTCGGCACTCTGGCTCAGTGTGGCCTGTGCCCTTGGAGCATAAGTCCTGCACAACCCTGGGCAGTTGCTTTCTCAGGTTCCCCAGCTGTGGGCAGGTGAGGCATGTGCCGGCAGGACTCCAACCACCCCAGGTGGCTCACCTGAGCCTGGAGGGACCCACTTGCGATAAGTCCTGGCTTCTGCTGCCCCTTGCTGCCTGGCTGGGAGCGATCAGTGTGACTTGCTTCACATAACTTGCCATGTGTGGGGGTGTTCTGTCTTCTGGGTTCAGCCACATTAGTAACTAATGCACAGTGAACCTGCTTTATAGACTGATGACACCTGTGGACTGTCCAACTGGCACACTGGATGTGTCCTCTGGGTTGTGCCCTGCCTGTGCCCTGTGGAAGCACTGTGACTCCCTCCTTTCACACCCCCTCCACACTGGCTGCTGAGAGTTGTCTTAGCACCACCACTCCTCGCCCACTGGGTTCACCAGTGAAGCAGTATTCCCGGAGTCCTACCACGTGACCAGCCATCTGCCAGTCTTGAGTATATGACAGTGTTTCAGAAGGCAAGGAGCTCACTATCTAATTCAGAGGTTCCCAGGCTTTCTTGGTTCGTGATGCCCTTGGTGTCTCAGTAGCTTATCCACCATACTCTTGGCCAAAATAAATGCCCATCAGTTTCCTTTATTAAAAATATAAGGCAGGAAGTGGTGGCTCACACCTATAATCTCAGCACTTTGGGAGGCTGAGGCAAGAGGATTACTTGAGCCCAGGAATTCAAGACCTGCCCAAGAAATATAGTGAGACCTCATCTCTACAAAAAATTTTTTTAATTAGCCAGGATTGGTGGCATGCACCTGTAGTCCTACCTACTTGGGAGGCTGAGGTAGGAGGATCACTGAGCCCAGGAGGTCAAAACTACGGTGAGCTGTGATCATGACGCCACTATACTCTAGCCTAGGTGACAGAGTGAAATCCTAACTCAAAATAAAATAAAATAAAATAATTTAGGTCCACATGGTTTAATAAATATATCTGTCCTGGCCAGGCGTGGTGGCTCATGCCTATAATCCTAGCACTTCAGGAGGTCAAGGTGAGAGGATTGCCTGAGCCCACAGGTTCGAGACCAGTCTGGGCAACTTAAAAAAAAAATTAATCAGGTGTGGTGCCATGAGCCAATAGATCCAGTTACTAGGAAGGCTGAGGCAGAAGGATCATCTGAGCCCAGCAGGTCGAGGCTGTGGTGGCCAAGAGCATGCCACTGCCCTCCAGCCAGGGTGACAGAGACTCCAATTTAAAAAAATACATATACATATATATATATATGTATATATATATGTATATATACATATATAGATAGACAGATATCTGTCCTAACAACTTAGTAGCCATTTGGAAAACAAGCATGTGCTGTATAATAACATTCCAGTCAACAACAAACCACATATATGATCAGTATATGATTATAGATACTATTTTTTTTTTTGAGTTAGAGTCTCACTCTGTCATCCAGGCTGGAGTGCAGTGGCACATTCTTGGCTATCGCAGCCTTGACCTGCGGGGCTCAGGTGATCCTTCTGTCTCACAATTCAAGTAGCTAGAATTACAGGCACATACCACCATATCCAGCTAATTTTTTGATGTATTGTAAAAACAAGGTCTTGCCAAGTTGTCCAAGTTGGTCTTGAACCCCTGGGTTAAGGCAATCCTCTTGCCTCAGCCTCCCAAAGTGTCAGGATTACAAGCATGAGCCACCACATCCAGCTAGATACTATGTTTTAACTGTACCTCTTTCATGTGTAGATATGTTTAGATATACACAGACTTGCCACTGTGTTCCAGTTGCCCACAGCATTCAGTAGAGTAGCAGGCTGTGTGGGTTTGTAGCCTCGGACCAGTAGACTATAGGTGGTTAACTGTGCAGTGGGCTCCATTATCTAGGTTTGTTTGAAGCTTCGGTGGTATCTGCATAGTGATAAAATTGCCTAATGACAAACTTTTCAGAATGCAACCCCATCATTAAGCAATACATGACTGTACCTATACATTTAAAAACAAGAAAATATTGTAATTAAAAACATATATATTTTGATTTCACTCCTAAATAATCACAATGACTTACACACACCATTTCGGCACTGCACAGCGCCATCCTCACTTCCTGTTTCACACATTTTCGTGTAGTTCTCGCTCTTTACCCTAACTGCTGAAAACCTAGCTTTATAAAGATACGAAATTATCCAAAGAGATGTGGTGGTGACTAATGTTGAAACTGTAAACTCTCTCCAGTTGACTTGCAAGATATCTGACAGATGACTGTCTTTCCCTCAAATATTTAAAATATCCTGCTGTGCCCCCTGCAAGTTCACTGTGGCACCCCAGGGCACCTATGGGACATGGTGAGTCAGAAACTGCCTTGACTTAGAAACAGATCCATGCTTGAAATTTTCTAAACCTACCTCATAGCATCTCAAACAGAGAGCACTTAATGTGCACTCAATAAAGGATAAACCTTCACACAGTTGAAAGCCAGGGAGGCAACATCAGCCTCTCCTACACTTAGAGGCAGATCACATCTGTCACGTGTACCTGACGAGCACGCTCCTGGAAGCATTCTTCAGCCAGACAAGTGCCATAGATAAAGGATTGTGTTTTCTGGACCTCAAATCCAGATACAAGGGTGAATGAACTTGTGAAGACAAAAAACCTGAATGTTATCTGGTCCTGTCCTGGAAATCTTGGAAGCATTGTCACCACCCTTGAGAAACCTCAGCAAAAGACCAGCTTCTAAATCCAGGGCCAGTCAGGTCTCACAAGGGCAATCCCCAAATTTCCTTAGGAGAAACTAAGTTGGAATAGGAAGTGTGGGATTTTTACAAAACAGATACCAAGCTTTCTAACTTTGTTGTCTACAACCCTGTTTTACACACACATGGAACATCTCACTTGGAGGGTCTAGTAAATAGTCTTAGCTAGAAACGTTTTGAAAGGACTTCTGAAGCACCTGCAGTACAATTTTTTTTTTTTTGAGTCTCACTGTCACCCAGGTTGAAGTGCAGTGTTATGCTCACCAGCTACTGAATCCTCAACACACTGGGCTCAGGTGATCCTTCCACCTCAGCCTTTCAAGTAGCTGGGACTACAGGCACCCACCATCACGATCACACCTGGCTAATTTTTTGATTTATTGTAGAGACAAGTCTTGTTATATTGCTCAGGCTGGTCTCCAACCCCTGGGCTCAGGCAAACCTCTCACCTCTGCCTCCCAAAGTGCTGGGATTACAGGCATTAGCCACCACACCACCTGAAGTACCTTTCTAAAATAGGCTTGTTATTCCACTGCTTAAATGTATTAGTGGAAGGAGTGGTGGTTCACGCCTATAATCCCAGCACTTTGGGAGGCCTGGGTGAGAGGACTGCCTGAGCCCATGGGTTCTAGTCCAGCCCAGAAAACTTGGCAAGACCTCATCTCTACAATAAATTTAAAAATTAGCTGGGCGTGGTAGTACACACCTGTAGTTCCAGCTACCTGGAAGGCTGAGGTGGAAGGATTGCCTGAGCCCAGCAGGTTGAGGCTACAGTGGCCGTGAGCAATGTGCCACTGCCCTTCAGCCTGGGTGACAGAGACAGACTCTGACTGAAAAAATTAAAAATAAAAATGAAAGTACTAGCGGGGCATGGTGGTTCACTCTGTAATCCCAGCTATTTGAGAGGCTAAAGCGGGAGGATGGCTTGAGCCCAGGAGTTCAAGGCCGGCCTGGGCAACAGAGTGAGACTCTGGCTCTAAACAAACAAATAAAATTAGTAGAACTAAAAGGATTTTCTTGAGTGATGAAAATGCTCCATATTTTGATAGGACTGTGGATGACAGGAGTGAATAATCAAGCAAAATTCCTCTAGCTGTGAATAACGTGAGAAAAATGTTAACGCCAGGATCCAGGCGGTGTATGAAAGAATCTTCACTGTAAAGTTCTTTCCACTTTTTCCATGTCTGGAAACGTTCATGGCTAAATTTTAATTGGACTCTACACGTAAATTCTGTGCTTTGGCTCTGCACTTCAACGGAAACAAACAGAACTGAAGAGGAGTGGGTTATAAAAGGAAGAGAGGCCGGGCGCGGCGGCTCACGCCTGTCGTCCCGGCACTTTGGGAGGCGGAGGCGCGAGGACTGTCTGAGTCCACGGGTTCGAGACCCGCCTGGGCAACTTCGCAAGACCTCGTCTCCACAATAAACCAAAAAACGAGCTGGGCGGGGTGGCGCGCGCCTGCGGTTCCAGCTCCAGAGGCAGAAGGGTCGCCTGACCCAGACGATCGGCGTGCACCGCGCTCCAGCCGGAGACCGGGGGACGCGCCGACGCAAAGACAAAACAAGGCAAAACAAAACGGAATCGAGAGAAAAACAGTAACTCTACTGGATCCCAGCTATGACGGTTCTGGGTAGAAAATGCCTTTTCCTTGCTCGGTCACTGAGTCCCAGAACCGGCCACGCCCCGCCCCGGCCCGCCCGGATCCCGCTCCGCCCGCGCTGCCCGTCCCGGCTTACCCCGTGGGGATCTACTCCTTGTGCCCCGCCCCTTGCGCCCCGTCCGGTCTCGCCCCGCCCCCGGCTTGCTGCTCCTCCCCACCCCGTCCGGATCCCAGTCCGGCC
>NW_007253724.1:0-675 GCF_000164805.1 Carlito syrichta | reverse complement strand
GACGCCTCTTCCCGCCCCCTGGGGGCTGCGTGGCTTTGCGTCCCCGCCCCCCTCCGCACAGCGAGCACTGGTCCTTCGGGACCCTGTGGGTGCGGCGTCTCTGACTCGCCCGTCGTCCTGGTTGCATTTCAGCACTTCCTGTGCTACGTCTGCGAGGCATACGTGGAGGATCTGGCCAAAATCCCCAAGAGTCTCCTGCAGGTAAGTTTCCTGAACAGCAGAGTGCTGGCTTTGGGGAGCTTGTGGGAGGGGCTGGCCATCAGTCGAAGTGCCGGATTCCGCCCCCCCCACCGCCGCAGGCGGGGAGGGACACGCTGGAGATCTACTTCTGCCCTGAGGCATCCTTCACCACCTGCTTGGCCTCCTACTGACAGTCATCACGATTTTCTCATTGCTTGGGGACCTGTGTGTTCTCAAGTGTCGGAGGCTCACAACCCAAAGCAAATGCTGGCAATTACTGACATTTTCTTCCCTCTGTTTTGTTGTTGCGTTGCAGATAGCTGTTTATTACAGGAAAATCCTGATGTCTCTTGAAGGGGCACATTCTTATTTCCTAATGGGCTGTAAGTCCCGTGTCCTTAGTGAAAGACGGTGGCGCGCAGTGAGACTCAACACCCTTTAAGGCCAAGAGATTTAACGGGGGTGAGCGCGGTGGCTACAGAACCTGAGAATCAG
>NW_007253723.1:7624-8771 GCF_000164805.1 Carlito syrichta | reverse complement strand
AAAGATATAAGGGCAGCCAACAGACATGTGAAAAAGTGTTCAGCCTCACTAATCATCAGAGAAATGAAAATCAAAGCCACATTGAAAGACCACCTAACACCAGTAAGAACGCCATCATTAATAAAACAAACAACAACAGATGCTGACGAGGATGTGGAGAAAAAGGAACACTTTTACACTGCTAGTGGGCATGCAGACTAGTGCAACCTCTTTGGGAGACAATGTGGCAATTTCTGAAAGAACTAGAAATTGACCATCCATATGACACAGCAATTCCCCTATTCCCCAGAAGAACTCAAATCATTCTACAAAACAGATACCTGCACATGTATGTTTGTTGCAGCTGTATTCACAACAGCAAAAACATGGAACCAACATTGTGCCCATCAAAACTGAACTGGATAAAAATATGTGGTACGTATACACAATGGAATATTATGCAGCCATAAAGAAGGACAAATATGTGGACTACGCAGCAATTTGGATGGATTTAGAGTCAATCATACTCAGTAATCTATCACAGAAACAAAGAACAGAGTACCATATGTTCTCATTCATAAGCGGACCTTGAACATTTATAATACTATAAGAAAGGCATCGGCAATGGTGGGGAACTGTCAGGAGAGGGTGGTGGAATTGGCAGTTGAGGGAAACTGCAAGGGGAGGGAGGGACACACCTCATCAACAAGGGTACCTGCATAATCAGCGTTTGTATACCCAACCTAGGATAGTACCCCACATCTTTATACTAAAAATAAAAAATAAAATAAAATAAAAGTAACATAAAGTAAATAAAAATAAAAAATTTGAACTTTATGAAAGTCAAAAAAGAAAATAAACGTCATTTTTTAAAGTCAGGTTCATGGACCTTGCGTGAACAACCCTCATTCTACAATATGATTTTTATATTGTTCTATACTACAACGTCATTGATTTTAGGGTCCATAGATTGTAAATGGCAGACACTCAATGAAAAGATAACAAATTTCTCAGTTTCAACTCTAAAACACTGAGTCAAGGGAATCCAATCATATGACTTCCACTGCAAAATGCATTACCTTCAGCCCAGATGGTTCAAATTTTAAATTCCTGTCTCTATGTAACTGCTGGGTATTTTCACTAGAATGTCCTGCAGGGGCCTCAAACT
>NW_007253723.1:1994-7019 GCF_000164805.1 Carlito syrichta | reverse complement strand
CACAGGTTCACATAGGTAAAGCTACGTTCATGTGTGGGCACTGAGTGGGCTTCCACTGGAGCCACAGGGTAAAAACTAATTACCAGGACTGGAGGCAGGGGACATGTGTTATGAGGCACAATGTAGGGTGTCCTCAGGGCATGCCACAGGCAATTTGGAAGACCAAAAACAGCTGGTGCAGACAGCCCAGTGGCCAAGCAAATTGCATACTACAATGTTCTGTTTGTCCATGGTCTCAAAGGCAGAGATGGAGCCCAGTAAACCTTTGTTCAGTGAAAATAAAAATCTCGATTCTCGCTGATCCACATGTGCTTGGTTCAGGTGGTTCTTCTGGAGGGGCACTGAGCAAAAACCATGGTGGGGAAATCTGGGAAAATGTGTAGACTAAATCTGGTATATTACTTTTCCATCTTTCCTTCAAAGCCTTCTCTTTTCTTGTTATTCCTACTGAATATGAACTCTAAGATAGTCAACAGATTAGACACATACTTTAAGCACAAGCCTTTAAGTATGCCAGATGATTGGATCAAATCAAGCACGCTAAAACACTAGGTTCTTCAAAACAGGAGAAAGCACCGTGAATGACAAGAGGTGTGGTATCAACTCTCCTTTAGTTTTTTTCTCTCATCTCTTACTCCAGAGAAAGTCAATTTCATGGACCAGGCATTCTTCCTCTTGAGATGGATGATGTGGTATTTTCTAGAACACAATTCATTTGCACTGGTCATCCTGTCACCCTCTGGTAAAGAGAAAGTATTAGAAAAGTTGGAACGGGTAGCCACAGTTCATCAACTTCAGCAACCCATTTTCAGAAGCCCTGAACTTCCTCCCTAGAGAACTGTGACATGCTTCCCTTTGTGGGAAGCAAACTCAGAAAGATTGCCTGTGGCTAGCTCAACCACTGTCCATTGCATCATGGGACAGAAATTTTGAGGACTGCTTTTAAGTCAATTAATGGTGTCCAAGAGATAATGGATAGTTGGCTTTATTATTCTTGAAATTTGTATTGCATTTGGAGACGCCTGTTTGATGCTTGCATCTCAGCCTCAGATTATATAGTCGTTTGGTTTGGGGTAGCCTGCCTGTCCTTTCCTACAATGCTCCCCTCCACTCTTCCATGAAATGTGCAAGACTAGGGGTTAGAGTTTAGAGTTAAACTAGCTTGAGCATCTATAACACACATATTCTGACTCCATGTATACTTTTTCTCTTCCTTGTGAATTACTCAAATAATGTCTGCTCTTGCTTTCCAGACCCTTGCCAGGTGTTTTCGTTTAGAAGAGCAATTCTCCACATTACTGCTGAGCCATGTTGTGGGGTCCAATTGACCTTGAGAAAAGGGAGCTTCACCTAATGCTGACATGACTGCTAGTATCTTATCACATAAGGTTTTAGTTGTTTATTATCTGTCATGTTATTCAGCATAAATGAACTCAGAGGAGCCCCCTGTTTGGTCCCATTGGCATATCTCTCAGGGACACGGTCTTCACAGATAGTGGCAGGTCAGCCCACTCCCACAGGGCTCCCACTTTTTGAGGTGGTAATGGAATAATCTTCTTACACAAAAGCATTGTAAGTGTACATTCTATTCTTTCCCAACATGGCCTCATTTAATAACATCCCCTTCCCCATCTGAGTTAATTATTGGTTACAAGTTTAGTGTAAATAAGCTTGCTTGTACTACCCATGAACTATCACCCATCTTCTTGCTAGTGGACAGGACAGGAACCAAGGAGTAGAGCCTGAGATTAATGTTAAATATCATCTTGGATAGTCCTCAAGGCATTAGAGAGAGTGCTTACATTAAAACATCTACAGATCACTTTGACATTCACAGATTGTTTCACAAAGAACCCTCACATTGGCTTGAGATATGTAGGCTATTCGTATTTCAGGAAGAGCTTGTCATTACTTCAAGGCAAACCAGCAAATTATTCTCCAGCAGGAACTCAAGGCTCCATGAATATATCTGTAAGCTTGGAATAGTTTTGCTTCAGCTTTTACTCCTCTGTCTTTCCAGTTCCATTTGAGCTGGCTTTCTGCTCTATTGTATTAGGCAAAAATCTAATAGTTGGGTGGGAGATTTTGTGAGCATGTCACTGTTGGGGTGTACACGGTACAACTTATCTAGACAACGACTAAATAATAAATGATACTATATGTCTTTTAGAATATTCTTTCTAATTTTTCTGAGACATCTTATTCCCCACAATATATAATGATTATTTTAGAAAAGGAGTCAAATGTAAATAATTTGAATCATATTCTTGAAATTAGAGCTTTTCTTCTTGATATTTACCAGATTCTTGGAACACTCCTGGTAAGACCACTGAGTAGCAGCTTTTGAAATCAGTGGGGTTCCTTAAACACCAGGGAAATCTGCTCAGTATTGAAGGGGAATTAAGGTTAAAAAAATACCTCTATCAAAACCTTCGAAAATTCTTTTCTCAAATAGGTTTTCCTGTAGGCTGTTAGAGGCCACAGACTTCAAAACATTTAAGGATTCAGTTGGGCTGGTTAATGGATTTTATATTTAATTTGATTTCTAGATCATTTATTTCTCAGTAGACAAATTGGGAGTATATCAATTATTGTTGGTCTTTGTCTTTCCTGAACAAATGTGGAGGAGATTAGTTTTAAAAAGAAGGTAAAGATTCATATACATTTTAGTTTTAACAAATTCTGTCATGTTGAAGTTATTTAATCTTCCTTGCATCCAGTTTATGAATGGAGGAGTAATTTGTTAGTATAGAACACATTCACTGACTTTATTTCTGGGTCATCTATTTTCCCGCCTGCACAGTGTAGGCAGCCTTTGTCATTTTAATGTGCTTTTTTGAGAAGAATCTTCAACAAGTATCCATGAGTGACTCAATGTTATGTTTTTGTTCTCAAGATTGTACATATTCTCTTATGAGTCTAATGTCTACATGGTTAATGTCTACAAGGCACTAAAACACACACTTTATAATCTCTTGGACAATTGAGCGCTTTATCTTCTGTTGTACCAAGATTAAACTCGGTATTATCTTATCCAGTCAAAAGCCCTCCTGCTATTCTGTGATACAAACACAAAGCAAGTATATTGATCTTACCTGACAAGTCTAGATGTTGGTTCAGATACTAAGGGATGTGCACATAATCCTTTCTCCAAGTGTTTACTCTTTCTCCATAGAAAACAATACATTTGCTTGAATTTTATGAAGGTGCAGTTTATTTTTTAAAACTGTGCACCAGTTCATTGTATTGTAATGATCTGTTGCAAACTATAGAGTTGCTAATCATGAATAAAAGATTATGCTTGTATATCTTTATGAAATTTTGAGTTACAGCTTCTCTATATTTTAGTTGGAATAAGATAATATTTTTTTAGAGGAAGAATCATAAAATGATATGTACTGGTTGATTCAGATAATTCAAAATCATACTGTTTAAATCATTGGTGATGCCGTTTTTAGGGTAAGAGTGGTAAAATGTAGCACAGGAACCATTTAGCCAGCATTAGGGAGCATAGAAATGGGAACAGAAACTGTAGTGATAGGCTGGGGGAGTCATTCAGTGTCTGTGGCTAGATGGAGGGGCACTTTCTTGAGAAGAATCTTCAACAAATGACTAAGTGTTATGCTTTTGTTCTCAAGATTTGTACATATTCTCTTATCTGGTCTAATGTCTATATCGTTAATGTCTACAAGGCACTAAAACATGCATTTTATAATCTCTTGAACAATTGAGCAGTTTAACGTCTTGGAACATCATAACTTCATGGAATTTCATGAATTGATGTCCAGGCAGGATTCGCTGCATGGCATCGTGTGAACATAGAGAGAGAATTTCCTCATGTATGATGATGATATTTTCACATTAAGAAGACATTTCTTTTGCAACCCAAATGCTGTCACCTCGGGAGCAGAATGTGATGAGTGACTTCCCAGCTTCAGGAACGCAGTCTGCAGAAGGAACCAAGGAGTATAATAAACAAATAATGCAAAAGACAACAAGTCAAATACATTCTACCATTGCCCATGATTGGTAAAGGATTGAGCTCATTTTACAGAGGGTTCTGTAGATTAAACGCCAACTCAAAAATGTACAGCTTGATTAGTAAATTTTGCAAATGACTTTACAGATAAGGGATACCATTTGACAATGAAGATGCACTTGCATTGCTGGAGCACTTAAAAAACTCTGCAGCTGAGATGCACTGCCATCCAGAAGCAGGTGCCGGATCTGCTTCTAGTTAAAAGAAACCAGCAGAGTATTCATATTCACTAAGAGCACAGTTTAAACAAACCATAAATTATGTACGGTACATGGCTTAATTATTACATTCTGAAAGTCAATTAGCAAAGCAGCAACCATCTGACAGGTACAATGTGAGACTAAAGGAGGAAATTCAAGCTTTATCGGTAGTAATGATGACACTGGTCATTCAGTTTCTCTATATTTTACCCTGGATCACAGCCATCCTCCCCTGGACAATGGCATATAGGAGATAAGTGCCCCTTTGACATTAGCTGGCAAAGAAAGAGAGCGAGGGAAGGAGAGAGAGGAAGAGAGGGAGGGATGATAAGAGAGGGGAAGGGAGGGAGAGAGGAATAGGGAGAGACAGAGCAGGGAGAGAGAAAAGGGGAGAGAACGGGGGGAAGGAATGAGAGAGAGGGTGAGAGAGGGAAGGATGAGGAAGGAGGGAAAAAGGGAGATTAACACAGTTTCAGGTCTTTGCAAATTCCTGTGGCCTTCTTCTTCATGTCTGGAATGCTTAACACATTGCACTTCCATTGCAGAAAGAGTTGCCCCCAAGTGTTACCCTTTAGTGCACAGCCTCCTCCCTGTCCTCTGGCAAGTGTGTTCGATGTGTTTCTGGACATGGGACCAGACAGATTCTAACCTCCAGCCCTAGCTTTTTCTCTGAATTACTGACTTGCTTATCAAGCTGTCTCATGGCAGCCATGCTTGGAGATTTCACCAATTCCCAAATAGAATGTCTGAAGATTCTTGATTTTTCTCTCTGCTTACATTCTCATC
>NW_007253723.1:0-1122 GCF_000164805.1 Carlito syrichta | reverse complement strand
CCCTCCAAGTCACTTTCTGAGATTTAAGAACTCTTTTGGCTGTGACAAGACCCTGACTGCCTTGTCCCTTTTCATTTACTCACAGTGTTCCTGAGCTGTTTTTACTTCTCAAATTTATAAGTTCTTCTCAGGCTCAGAGACTTTGCTGATATATTTTCTTCCTCATTCTCCCCCATGCATCTTTTGTGAATGATTCCATGGACTCCTTCCAGCCTCAATCTACATATTACCTGTTTAGAGGGGCCATCCCTGACCATTCTACCTAAAATACGTCCTCAGCTCCCATTCCCACTCTGTTTACTTTCTCAGCAACTTAATTTTTTCTTTAAAAAAAATAATACAACTAGTAATTATTTGGTTTGCTACTCCAAATTATTTTCTGGAAATAATAAGCCATACTGGAATATATGAGTGACTCGAGTTCAGCCACTGATTGAACACAGGATGCTCTCTTAATGCATCGTCTTCTGTCATCAGCTGTCCAGATATCACACTGTGGGCCTATCTTTTAACAATTCATTTTTATTATCCATCCTAAACTAATTCTTCCTTATTCCACCTACTAATAAAGAATCTTGTTTGTCCATTGGAACATAAACTTGAACTAAGGTGCTACAGCTTTGTTACTTAGTAGACCACAAGTGAAGCATAGTTTGCAAGGGATGCAATTGGAGAATATTCTTCCTTCCTTTCACTCTATTTTGGTTTTGGAGGTAAGAGACCACTAAAGAGAATAACCATAATCTATGAAGGGGTTTCTCGTGTTCTTTTTTTCTTGTCATTTTGATCTAGGTGTTGATATTTAGATTAGTTTATTGTATATGGTCATAATTACAGTGTTTTCCAGACTTTGGTAACTATTATCACTTTACAAGAGTTATAAGTAAAACAAAAATCTATAGCAAAAATAATTAATTATAAGTAGGGTGAAGCCTTTTAAAATATAATAAAATAGAGATGGGGCAAGATGACGACGGCATAGGTGAACTGGTGAGATTCTCTGAATGTGAGTTCCCAAAAGGCTATCACTTCGCTACCCCCATCCCCCAGCCCACCACCATCACGCTGGGGTCAGGCCCGGGAACTTCAGTCTCACGCAAGGCAGATATTGCGCCCCTCCCC
>NW_007253722.1:5575-6537 GCF_000164805.1 Carlito syrichta | reverse complement strand
AGGAACCTGCTGTATCCTTGGCTAGTGATTAGAGGATACATTAAAGCAAACTGCTGGCCAGGCTCGGTGGCTCAACCTGTTATCCCAGCACTTCGGGAGGCCAAGGCGAGTGGATTGCCTGAGTCCGCGGGTTAAAAACCCACCAGCGCAACTTGGTGAGACCTCATCTCGACAATAAACCAAAAATTATCTGGCAGCAGTAGCGCACACCTGTAGTTCCAGCTACTCGGAAAGCTGAGGCGGAAGGATCGCCAGAGCCCAGCAGGTCAAGGCCGCGGTGGCTGGGAGAGGCCACTGCACTCCAGTTTGGGTGACAGAGTGAGACTCCAACTCAAAAAAAAAAAACTGCTAGAAAAACATGGCAAAGCTAGGCAATGTTGCAATGGCTACTCATTGCATACATTGACTCCATTTGCATTCCTTTCAACATGAAAGCTAGGTAACAGCTACAGTCCCATGGAATCCAGGTAGGAGCTGAAATGTTGGGACCTGCCAAGCTCCCCACAGTTGTGGTCCTCACGTTCCCAACTCACTACCTGAGAACTTCTCAGCTTCTATCCAGCATACCGGGCAGTAGAAAAAGATGCTGCATGCCTCTCCTGAGGCAGTTCGGCTCCCCAGTTCCTCAGGAGCCCCCACCGGCCAACCATCCTTCGCCATGGGAGCTGTGCCTTGGGCCCTGCTCTCGCTGGCGTTGGGCCGGTGTTCTCGGAAAGTTTTAGTTTATCAGGTATGCAGCAACATCTGAGAAGTCACCCTGTCGGTCGAGGTGTCCTGGGCCTGGGGGTCTGAGAACAGCACCTCTGCTTCCCAGGCTGGACCCCAGTTTCTGCCTGCTCCTCCTCCTCCTCCTCCATCCTCCTCCTCCTCCTCCTCCTCCTCCTCCTCCTCTTCCTTCCCTCTGGGGAACCTGAAAGCGATCGGGTTCCACCCGGGATATTCTTCTGGAACTCTGCTCTCCA
>NW_007253722.1:3169-4019 GCF_000164805.1 Carlito syrichta | reverse complement strand
TGCGCTCTCAGTAACTATAGCCCAGAAGAAACCACTTTAAAGTGTTGACCCATGTCCCCCTGGTTCCTCAGGGAGATAAGGCCTCCCCTTCCAAGGCAGAAACAAAAGAGCCCAGGCTTGGATGTCAGAGCAGGGAGAGGTGGAAGTCAAGCCGAGCAAAATCAAACAAGAAGACACTGGAAGTTCCTAGAAAACACATATTTTTCTTTTCAGTTATTATGACAGATATAGGAAGATCGACAGAAAATAAAAGTGTCTACATTTTAAATTTCAATAATTTTTAATGAACATAGCATTTTATTTTTACAGCTCAAACTTAATGTAGAAAAAGATCTTTATATCAGAGAGTGTACGGGGCACCCTTTACACAAGTAACTCCATCTGAGAAAAAGACTTTATCTTATTTCCTAAAAGACCTCATGCCAACAGGGACCGGTTGTTTGCCTCACCCGATAGACACCACAGGCAACCGGGTGAGAACAGAACCAGGCATATGCCCTTCCGCTGTCAGACCTCATCAGAAGGCTTTGTGACCATAAAAAGAACAGGACTTCACCAGCTCGAAACAGCCACTTGAACAGACACCATCTTGCTGTCCCCATGAAAAGCTCCTGTCATCTTCCACCAGAGACTCTGCCCATATTCTTGCAAGATGTGGATGTGCCATCCAAGCCGGCACGGGAAAACTCCTCCTCACCTTGGCTCTCCCTAACCTGGTTCGCTAACCCTTTCTCCTTTCCATTTTCGGTTGACATCCAACGTTACTTTGACATGGAATGTTTAATCTGTGATTTTTATATATTGGTTAAGTGCACTACTATCTACTGTGTGTGATATTGGCTGGACTGGA
>NW_007253722.1:0-1504 GCF_000164805.1 Carlito syrichta | reverse complement strand
TCAGCAGGAATAAGCTTTAAATATGCAGACATAGAATAAATAAATTTCAAGTATAAAAAATGATGAATTAGCTTAACCTACTTTGGGTTTTTTGTGTTTTGTTTTGTAGATACAGAGTCTTGCTATATTGCCCGGGTTAGAGTGCATCGCAGACTTGAACAATCGGGCTCAAGCGGTCCTCTCACTTCAGCCTTCTGAGTTGCTGGGACTCAAGACACACACCACCATACTCCAGGGTTTTTTGTATTTTTCATAACGATGAAGTTTCCCGACAAACTTCCAAGCTCAACATATCCTCCTGCCACTGCATCCCAAAAGGCTGGGATCACAGTCATGAGCTTCTGTGTCTGACTGGTGTTTTTATTATTATAATGAAGCAAGTGTTGCAATCGGCCACTCTCTGTGTCTTGTTCGTATGTGGATGAACAGCGGACTGGCATCTATTGTCCAAAGCGAGACTAATGGTGAAACATTGCCTATTTAGTAAGTTTTTAAAGGTTGTGGTCTGTAGAGTGGCTCTAGATGGACCGTCGCTGCAAAATCTGGTGGTTAAATACATGAGCAAAGCAGAGTCCTGTCCTTGTTCGGCCTCAAAAGCAGGGGGGCAGATGGCATCAACAATCGCATAGCCCCTTGAAAAGACAGCCTCTGCAGTCATGGGTGGACCACCAACCATGGAAACACAGCTCAATGGAAAGAGTTTTGCCTGTTGCTTTATGCTGCTTGGACTCGGGCCAGTGTCCACTGGTCCCTCCCACAGGAGAGTGCCAGCCACGAAAGCCCATCCCCAAAGGAAATACTGTTAAATAGGAAGTACCCAGAACAACACAGTAGCATTGGCACGGTTAGGAGGTTCTAAAACAGATGCAACTTAATATCCTTGACCCACTGACCAGAAATCAGGAAGGCCAGAGGTGCTATCTAGAGGTGGAGAACGGAGAGTCTTCTGGTGAGGCCTAGTGTCCAGATGTCAGGCACGAGCAAGGGCCTCGCACGAGGCTGATTTATCACATTTGCAACGTTCAGGGATGGGGAGTCAGAAGACCCTATGACCACCTCAGCTCTGTGTCTGAGTCTCTGAGAGACCATGGTAAGAGTATTGACATAGGGGGCGGTGGGCTCCATTGCCAGGTACCAGACTAGGTGACTCGTGAATGTTAACTTAAATAATTTGGCAAATCACTGATTATCTCCAATTCCCCAGTGGAAAATAGATGAACTAATTTGTCTAATCTGTAAAGTCACCTCCAATTCTGACATTTTGGTATTCTGTGATTCTACAATCACAGAATCTAGTCCCAGAGATCTATGATGCCTTCGCATGGCCTCCAGTAGCGGCACTTGGTCCTTAGCGCTAATGTCCATTAGTCGCTGCTTCCTGGCCCACCATATTTCCTACGTGCTATCTCCCATGAGATCACACACTCTCCAGGGTAACTTTGTCTTCATCTCCGGGGTCTTCCTCCCAACTCTGTGCCTCGGTGCAACAGCCCTGAAAATGAGG
>NW_007253721.1:0-3820 GCF_000164805.1 Carlito syrichta | reverse complement strand
CATATGATTTAACTCGTTAGATAACAAGCTAGGTAGCTGACACAACCAGCTGACTTAACTTGTTAGTTAACTAGCTAGCTAGCTGACTCATCCAGCTGACAACTCATTAGCCAACTAGCTAGCTAGCCTACTCAACCAGCTGAGTCATCCCGTTTGCTAACTAGCTAGCTAGCTGACTCATCCAGCTGATTTAACCCTTTAGTTAACTAGCTAACTACCGGACTCAACCTGCTGATGTAACCCATTAGTTCAGTAGCTACCTAGCTGTATTACTGGACCTACTTGTTAGCTAGCTTAACAAGTTGGACCATTAGTCGGCAGACTAGGTAGCTGTGTCAACGAGTTGACTGATGAGTTGGCCCACTAGTAAGCTCAGTTAACTTGTTGTTTGATGGTTTGCTGACATAAGTAGTCAGCCAAGTAGTTCACCGAATAGTAAGCTGGTCTAAATAGGCAGCTGACTAGTTAGCTGAACTAACTTCTCAGCTGACAAGTTGGCCGACTAGTCGGCCAATTGGTTAACTGACTTAACTAGTTGGCTGGCTAGTCGGCTGACTGGTTAGTTGACTTAACTAATAGGCCATCGAGTGAGCTGACATTTGAGCTGACTTAATGATTCAGCTGTCGAGTGAGCTGACTGGTCAGTTTATTTAACTAGTAGGCCGGAGATTGAGCCTACTGGTCAGTTGATTTAAGTAGTCCACCTGTAGTGAGCCGACTGGTGAGCTGACTTAACTAGTTGGCCAGTGACTGAGCTGACTGGTCAGCCGAATTTAGTTGGCTGGTGAGTGAGCCACCTGGTCAGAAGAATTAACAAGTCAGCTGGCAAGTGAGCCCACTGGTGAGCCAACTTAAATAATTGGCTGACGAGTGAGCCAACGGGTGAGTGCCTTAATAAGTCGGTCAGCAAGCGAGCCAACTGTTGAGCTGATTTAACTAGTCAGCTGGCAAGCAAGGTGACTAGTTAGCTGTCCTGTTGGCTTGCGAGTAAGCCAACAAGTTTTTTGACCTGTTGACTGGCGAGTGAGCCATCAAATGAGCTGACTGGTTGGCAGGTGAGGGAGCCGACTAGTTACCTGACCTAATGGAAAGCGAGCAATCCCACTAATTAGCTGACCAGCTAGCTGAGTTGTTAGCTGATTAGATAGCTAAGTAACTAGCTGATTTGCTAACTGACTTAACTAGCTAGCTGAATAGATAGCTGGCTATCTAGCTGAAATAACTAGCTAGTAAACAAGCTATCTAGCTGTCTAGCAAGCTGACTTAACAAGCTAGCTAAATGGTTAGGTAGCTAGCTAGCTGACTTAATTAGTTAGCTGACTAGCTAGCAGACTAGCTAGCTGACTTAACTAGCTGAGCAGGTAGATGGCTGGCTAACTGGTTACCCAGCTGACTTAATTACCTAGCTACCTGGTGGGCTAGATGACCAGTCAGCTGGCTTAACTAGCTAGCTAGTGGGCTGGTCAGCTGGCTAGCCAGCCAGGTTAAACAGCCAGCCAGCTGGTTGGATAGCCGGATAGCAAGCCAGCTTAACTAGCCAGCCATCTTCCTTGTCAGTCATCTAGCCAGCCTGTTTAACTAGCTGGCCACCTACCTGACCAGCCTGCTAACCATCCGGCTTAACTTTCCAGACACCTAGCTAGCCAACTGGCTAACCAACTGACTTAACTAGATGACTTAACAAGATAGACATCCGGCTAGCCAGCTAGGTTAACTAGCTAGCCACTGGCTACACAGTTGGCTAAAAAGCTCACTTAACTCGCTTACTTAACTAGCTAGCCAGCCAGCTAGCCAGTTGACTTAATTATCTAGCTGCCTACCTAGTCAGGTGACTAGCCAGCTGAATTTACTAGTTGACCTAACCAGCCAGCCAGCTGGCTAGGAAGCTGACTTGACTAGCTAGCTATCTAGCTAGCCAGATGGATAGCCACTTGAATTAATTAGCAGAATGAACCAACGAGCTAGCTGGCTAGCCAGCTGACTTAAGTAGGTGACTGAACTCATTAGCCAGCTGGCTAGCCAGCTGATTTAACTAACTGAAATCACTAGCAAACGAGCTGGCTAGCCAGCTAACTTAATTAGTTAGCTACATACATATACTGCATGCTTGCCAGCTGACTTAACTATCTAGCTACATAGGTATCCAGCTGGCTAGTGAGTTGACCTAACTAGGTGACCTAACTAGCTAACCAGCTGACTAGCCCAGGTGAATTAACTAGTTAGCTAGCCAGCTAGGCAGCTGACTTGCTAGCTGATTTAACTAGCTGACTTAACTAGCTAGCCAGCTGACTTAACTAGCTGACATAACTAGCTAGCTACCTAGTTAGACAGCTGACTTTATAAGCTGAAATAACTAACTAGATACCTAGCTCTCTATCTAGCTAGCTAGCAGACTTACATAGCTGACATAACTAGGCAGCTAGTTGACATAACTAGCTGACTTAACTAACTGACTACCTAGCTAGCCAACTGACTTAACTTGCTGAAATAACTAGTTAGCAAGCTGTCTATCCAAATGACATAACTAGATTTTTAACTAGCTAGCGAGCTGGCTAGCCAACTGACTTAATGAGGTGACTTAACTAGCTGGCCAACTGGTTAGCCAGCTGACTTAACTAGTTGATTAATGAGCTAGGTAGCTGCCCAGCCAGGTGACTAAACTAGCTGAATTAACTAGTAATCTAGCTGCCTAGTCAGCTGACATATCTAGCTCTCTACCTCTCCAGCCACCTGGATAGCCAGATCACTTAAATAGCTGACTTAATTAGCTAGGCATCTGGCTAGTAAACTGACTTAACTAGGTCACTAACTATCATAACTATCTTTCTTTACTAGTGGCCTGCTTTTTCTCCAGTTGAATTAACTAGCTTGCAACAAAGCTAGTCATCTGGCTATCCAGCTGAATTAACTAGGTGACATATTTTGCTAGACAGCTTTCTAGCCAGCTGAATAAATATCAAGCTACCTAGCTATCCAGTGGGCTTGTCAGCTGACTTAACTAGGTGACTTAACTATCTAGCCAACTGGCTACACAGCTGACATAACTAGCTAGTTACCTAGCTAGCAAGCTAGCTAACAAGATGACTTAACTAGTTGACTTAACTAGCTATCCAGGTGACTAGCCAGCTGACTTAATTGCCTAGCTACCTAGCTAGACAGCAGGCTAACCAGCTGATTTAACTAGCTGACTTAATGAAGTAGCCAACTGACTAGCTAGCAGACTTAACTAGCTAACTACCTAGCTAGACAGCTGAATAGCCAACTGACTTAACTAGCTGACATAACTAGACCCCTGATGGCTAGCCAGGTGACATAACTTGCTACCTACCTACATAACCTGCTGGCTTGCCAGCTTACTTAACTACCTAACTACGTAGCTAAACTGTTGGTCAGTGAGTTGACTTAACTAGGTGACAAATATCTAGTCAGCTGGCTAACCAGCTGACTTTACCTGCTAGCTAGCTAGTTAGCTTACTCGTGATCTATCATACTAGCTTGATTTTTTAATTATCTGAGTTAACTCATTAACTAAAAAGCTTCCTAGCTGACTCAACCAGCTTTCTTAATTCTTTAGCTAACTAGTAAGCTATCTGACTCATCCAGCTGACTTAACCCTTAAGTAGCTAACTACCTGACTCATCCTGCTGACTTAATACATTAGATAAATAGCATGCTAGCTGTCTTAACCAGCTAAGTAAGAAAGATTACTTAACTAGATGACTTAGCTAGCAGACTGAACTACTTATCCAGCTGACATAAATGACTGACTTAACTAGTTATCTAGCTGACTTAACTACTTGAATTAGAAAGTTAGCTAACT
>NW_007253720.1:1899892-1909402 GCF_000164805.1 Carlito syrichta | reverse complement strand
TGATCCAAACCACACATTAATCCCATTTTAATATATGTTTATTTTTTGTGAGAAACTAAGAATGTATTGTATATATTGAAAGACATGCATGCATAATTCAAAAGTTTATCAGTTGCCTTGATAGGTTCTATGGTAGTGGTTTTCTTCTTGACCAACACATGCACTTTTCTGAAGCTTTGGCATCATTATTAAATGTACTAGGGAGACAATACTGTAAGCTTTATATTTAAGATAAAATATAGCACGCGCGTACATACACCCACACACCCCACATACCATATAATCCTAGGCAAGAGTGGAAGAATAATACATGGCATGGGAAAAGGCTGCGTTCTGATGTTAAATGATGTAAAACTCTCAGTAACCACTTAAAGGACTTGATACATACGTACTGTATCATTCCTTGGGGAGCATACGTAGTATGCAGTAATGACAACCATCTGATCTTTCTTCCTATGGCTTATTCCAAACTGTTGCCTACCATTCCAACAGTTCAACACGTAGGACTAGAAAATGGAGGCCGCTCTGGTTGTGCCGGAGAGATGGCGGGTCAAGGACCACGAGATTTGTGAATCGTTTGTCAGAGAAGAGCTCCCACTTTCAAGCAATTTCCTCTTTTCTCTGCCTTCGTCCGCCGAATCCCCCCCCCCCCCCCCATCTATAATCCCAACGCTTTGGGAGGCCGAGGCATCCACCGAAGGCATTCCCGGAAGACGACACTTTGATGCCACGGGAAAGTGCTCGATCTGCAGCTGAAGTAAACCACAGCCACATAAACAAGAGCAAGCCGAGCGGAGGTTTAATCTCTGAAAGAGCAAGTTTTCCAACGATGGCGGGTGGTTTCTGGCCTCAGTTTGGTTTCAGAGGCAGAACGAAAGCAAAAACGCAACAATGAGAGCACACCGCCCCCAACGTGGGTAAAAAGCAAGGCAGCCAGGTTTCCTGGCGCCTCTGTGTCTCGGCGGCGTTTTTTTCAGGCAGGAAGGGCGGGAGAAGAGGGCGCCAAAGCATGGCTTCGCATCACACATGGAGCGCTGCTGCCATCGTGAGGCGAGACTTCGGATACACCCTACGCCGTGACAGCACCCTTCCCGCGAGCACTTGCGGAATATCTGACTTGCGGGAGAGGGAGGCGGCTTGGTCTTCAGACTGGGCCTCCTCGCCCTCTCCTCTAACGCCCCAGGCGAGACCTGGATACGATTCTGGCGCCGTCTTGGTACGGAAGCTGGAGAGCGAAGGTTCAAATGCCAAATGCTGCTAAACCTCCCTCGGAACAAGCCTGGCCCTCGCGCTCGGCCACGGCTGCCACGATAGAACCCACTCCTCAGAGCAAGGGGGCGCCGCGAGAATGCCGGCTATCTCTTGCTCCCTAGACAGGAGATGGGGGGTGAATGCCCACAAGAGCCCACGCCGTTCTTTGAGTGGATCCCTTCAGTCCTGGCCACACTGGGGGGAACCGAGGCGCCGCCTCACGACTTCCGGTGCCAGTGCCTCCTGGCCGCCGCCGGTTCACTCCCAGCCCCGAGTGTCCGGGTTCTCCGCCGAGATGCCGTCGATGTCCAGGTCGCTCTTAAGGCCTCGGAGGAGAAGGCAAGGGGACCCGGCTCGCAGCCCAAGCCCCTTCCATCGCCCCGCGAGCCGGATCCTCCGCCACCGGTGGGCCTCACGGGAAGGACGCTGTAATGGCGCCAGGCGCTTCCGAACTGTTTCCTCACGAGGGCGGTAGCGCTCCAGACATGCCGAGAAGCGGCGGCCCGGCGCCCTCTTCTCCCGCCCCTCCTGTCGGCAAAAAACGCCACCGAGAGACAGAGGCGCCAAAACGCGGGGCTGCCTTGCGTCTTGCCCGGGTGGGGGCCATCTGCTAGTACTGAGGCGTTTTGGTTTCGGTTTCCGCCCGAAATCAACCCCAAACCTAAAGCACCCCCCTTTATCGCACAGCAGCTCTACTTTTCGCGCAGTCTGACATCTCACGCGCTTCCTCCACGTTATCAAATTGTTTGCGTCTAGAAGCACAACTCGAAAGAGCCCGGCCTAAGGGAAAGAGGAGATTCTGAAAGGTCAAGGGCAGTACTGGGGCATTTCTGTGCATCCGGCCACGTGTTCCTTGAGTTGGCTTACTGTACTGGCGAAGACAGAATTATTCTGGCACTTGTCGCAACGGGAAAGACGCCTTTGTTCAAGACCATTGCAGGAGGGGCATCGCAGGAGGGAAGAAACAGAGAAATCTCCCCTCCGAACACAGCAAAGACAGGTGGGGATCTACGACCAAGAGAGCAGGGGGTCGGGGCGTGCAAAACTCACAGAGAGAATGCGTAAAGGGTGGGGGAATGCTTGCTAAACGGAGTCAGCAGGAGTCTTGCTACAACAGGACTAGGCAGGCTGAGGGATCAATTAAAAATAAAAAAATAAAAAAAAGAAGGGTCCCAGAAGCCTACGTAAAATTTGCTCAAGCAATAAATCTTTGTCACTGTTCAGGCCCTCAAGGATTCTTTCCCCCTTGACTGCGTTCAACTGACACATGGGAAGCGCCTGTCTGCTCAGGGGCCTAAAAGAAAGGCTTCGCGATTGCTGATCCCTTCGGGCCAGACAGTGCCCCGCTGTGAGTAACACACCTACTCCAACGGGCGGACGTCTCAGTCGGCAGTCACCCAAAGTTCGTCTCAGGACCCTTCTGACGTGGAAAAACAGCACCTTCTCACGTCATTAGTTTCGTGCCTTCGAGTTCTGATTTTTTTACTTCACTTTAATTTGTTGTTTTACTTGTATTCCTTCTCATTTGGAAAGCAATAGCTGCTTGTAGATTGTTTTTCATAAAATACAAAAATGATTCGTTGAGATAAATGACAAGTGTTAACAGCTCAGCCACATTCAGACTTGTAAAATAGGTTGAGATCTAATTCACTCCTTCTTCTTGACTGGCCACAACATGCGGACCATTTCTGCTCCGTATCTCTTCACGGCAAGCAAAATAGAAAGGATGAGATATAAAATCCTCCTTAAAAGCAGTAAAGAATTCACCGAAGAAAAAGAAACCGCCCGATTAAAAATCTATGGACGGAGAGAGATTAGGAGAGCACCCGAAGACCCAGGCCTTTTGGCCTTCGGGGACTTGGCTTCGCTGAGCGGTACTGGCCTTCATTTTCAGGGACCTCACGGGTGGCAAAGAACAGAGGATGGAAAAAGCGGTAAGGGAGCTCGAGCTTTTTTAAAGAGATACTGAAGTATTTTCCGCCAACACGACTACCTAACCCGGACTGCTGCAGATTGGTCCACCAAAAGATGATCCCGATCTTATTTAAAATCCTTTAAAGGGAGCCAGGCACGGTGCCTCACGCCTGTCATCTCAGCACTTTGGGAGGCTGAAGCGAGAGGACTTCCTGAGCCTAGGGGTTCAAGACCAGCCTGGCAACTTGGGGAGACCTCCTCCCTACAATACACAAAATAAATCAGCCGGGTTCCGGCTACTTGGAAAGCTGAGGCGGCAGGATCGCCCGAGCCCAACAGGTTGAGGCTGTGGTGGCCGTGAGCGTGCCACCGCACTCCAGTCTGGGCGACAGAGTGAGCCTCCCACTCAAAAAAAAGAAGAAAGAAAAAGAAAAACATCCTTTAAAGGGAAAAGAGAGATTAATTGCTCCCCAACATATTCTGAGCAATGTTTACCCTCTTCATACCTAAACCAAACATAGATTTCGACTTTTTGAAAAATACAAACCCACTTCATTTGTGAATAGATATGTAAACATTCGAAGCCATTAGCAAATTGGATCCACAATTCTATAAAATATAATAAACTCGGATCAACTTGGGTTTACCTCGCAAGAGTTCAACCCTGCAAAAGCAGTACATGCTGAAATAACGGAGAAAATTATGTGGTCATCTCGTTTGATGCAGAAAAATAAAAATTATCCGATAAACTCAACAGGACTCCTCCCAACGTGTCTCATCCTCCGACAGGGTAGCCTGAGCATACTGATGCCTTGGCATCCCGTTTGCAAGAAAAAACAAAAATGGAAGCACACGAGGCTTGTAAGGCCCACATTCAGAGCTTGCACACCATGACTTCAGAAGTTTATTGACGAAATGAAGTAACAGGATAGACCACATTCAAAAAGTAGGGAAATAGACTCCCAGTTGTAACGGAGGAAGGTGAATCCATAGTTCAAGAAGTTTGGCTACAGGAAGACAAAGGCAGCACATTTTTACACTCAATCAACTCTAGGTATTTGCAGAAACCTACATCTAGCATAATTCTTAATGGGGAAAATCGTAAAATAATTTATTTCACAGTAACAAATGGTAACCAAAAATGACTCAGTTATAACATTTCAACAGAATAAAGTTCTGAAGGCAAGGAAGAAAGAAAAGTAAAATTTAAATATTGGGTTAGAAAAGAAAAATATCAAAAATCTCATATAAACCGCATGACTTTATATATATATATATATGTATATATATATATATAGATATATAGATATAAATTACATATATAAAATGAGAGAATGTATCAATGGTCTGGGCCTAAGGCCAATATATAAAAGTCAACTGTATTTTTATACACCAACAAGCAATAGAAAATATAATTTTAAAGAAGATACTATAAGCCGGGCTCGGTGACTCAGCCAGTAATCCCGCGCCTGTGGGAGGCTGAGGTGAGTGGATTGCCTGAGCCCGCGGGTTCGAGACCCGCCTGGGCAGCGAGACCTCATCTCTACAATAAATCAAAAAATCAGCCGGGCGTGGTAGCACCTGCCTGTAATTCCAGCTTCCCGGAGGGCTGAGGCGGAAGGATCGCCGGAGCCCAGCAGGTCGAGGCTGCGGTGGCCGGGAGCGGCCACTGCACTCCAGTCTGGGCGACAGAGTGAGACTCCACCTCAAAATAAAAATAAAAAAATAAAAAAATAAGCCGGGCTCAGTGGCTCAGCCTGTAATCCCCCGCCTTTGGGAGGCTGAGGTGAGTGGATGGCCTGAGCCCGTGTGTTCGAGACCCGCCTGGGCAGCGAGACCTCATCTCTTCAATAAATGAAAAAATCAGCCGGGCGTGGTAGCGCATGCCTGTAATTCCGGCTACTTGGAAGGCTGAGGCGGAAGGATCGCCGGAGCCCAGCTGGCAAGGCTGCGGTGGCCGGGAGCGGCCACTGCATTCCAGTCTGGGCGACAGAGTGAGACTCCAACTCAAAAAAAAAAAAAAAATTAGAAACAGTAGCATAAAAAGCTTACCCAGGTCAAATTCTTTCTACAACCTGCTAATTTTCATTGCAGGTCTTAAAATTTCCTATAGGCCCCTAAATCTTCAGTTGCATAAAACAGCCCAAAGGTAAAATTATCATAAAGGCTCCACTTTTCCCCAGACACCTATAAATCCAAGAACCTCCTTGGTTTAGAAAGAGAAGACAAATGAGAGTTGGGAGTGAAGAAGTATAGAGTCACATTCAGGTTCCAATGTTTTAATAATAATAAAAATACTGACATTATTTAACTGTATATATGGGTACATGGGTGTTGATGCTATTGCTGTATTTTTCAGTGTGCCATTAAGGTATTCATTATGACTATTTACCAAATTTTTCCATTACTGGAAATTATGCATTATTTAAAATGCATTGCTTCTATATTAATATAAAGCATTATTTATGCAAAAATTAAAACAAATATATATGAGGTATAAAAGTTAAAAGTGTAAGAAAAAGTCATATGATAAAGTTGTTATAACATATTAGTTCAAAACCTGTGTAGAGATTGACTCTAATGTTCTGAAGTGAAAATAAGTATGAGTATTTATTTTGAACTGAAACATTTACTAGTGAGCTCTTCATCTGTAAAGACATTTAAAAAGAAGGATGCCATTTTGGTTACTTTCTAAAATACAGAAGCCAGAAAATGGACTACACCACAAGAGCCTGGGAAATGAGCCAGATAAAGGACCACAGGTCTAATGGCTACAGATAACCTCATACAAGCTTTGAGATTCCAACATTTTTTGCCCTCGTGCATGGATCCCTGAGTCTTGAACCTTCTATCAGAAAACTTGAAAAAGCAAAAATATCCTACATATCTAATGTTGACTGAAGAGGAGATCTGTGAAGCTGTGATCTAGAAGATATGGCATTAATGAAAAGATTCCTGATGAGGATGTGTGGTTTTAAGCCTCAGTTGCATTTTATATGAAAACCCAAAGCAAAAACACAGTAACCTGTGCTAGATTCTTCAAATTGAGCCAGATGCAAGGCAGCCATGTTTTCTGTTGCCCTCGTCACTAAGTGGTATTTTTTTTTTAAGACAGGATGGGCGGGAGATGAGGGCTACTTGGCTTTTCTGTATTCATACTGCCATCACGAGGAAGTAGTTTAACAAAAGCCAAAAACAAAAAGAGGAAGTAGTTTAACAAAAGTTGTTGGTGTTATTTTCCCTCTGATCTAGCAGTGAAGAAAGGTCTAGAAATTCAAAGGCTGAATGGGCACTGACCCCAAACTGGGCCTTCTTTACTTCAACTCTTAGGCTTTCCAGAAACCCAGTCAGGACAAGGGAAGAATCCTAGTGAAGAAGCTGTAGAGTGAGGAGTCAGGATGGGTACTAGGCGTTGGTTTCCTCTCACTGTGGGCAGGGCTATAGAAAACCACTCAGAGTCTATGCAGAACTTCTGGATATTCGTTTCCTGGCCTTGCCAAGGCTAGCAAAAGGTGTCCTTGAACTTTGGAGCCTGGACCCCCAGTATCAGCAGTGTTAGAGTAGGGGTAGGGGATGAATCTCATTCCAGGTGACATCTAACAGCAGCTGGCATGCTTTCTGGAGGTCTCAGGGACACCAGAAAATCTGATGTCCCCATTGCCTGGAGTAAGGAGGACCTGAGAAAAACGGAGTGTGTGTTGTTGTGCCAAGTCAGTATATCCCAGGATATCAGTAAGAGTGCAGATAAACACAAAAAAAGGAAACCAAGAATGGATAAAGTATGGAGATATTTTCTGAGCCACGGAGATAACAGCTATGGTGGCTTGGCAGCTTTTAATCTCAGCTCTCAGAAGGGAACAGAAATGTGTTCTTTAGTTATTGGGTTTCCCCTAAGATGAGGCCCTTGAGGTTTGAGACCCAACTCTTCATTCATATTAGCAAATATTGTTCTCTGTGCTGGCTTTTTAATCTTTTATTGGTGAAGATTCCTTGTAGGCCTAAGAAGACATCCTTAAGGGAGTTGAGTACATCAGGACCCCCAAAATGTTTGACTCTTTTAGTGCCACTCTTTTGTAGCAGAGATGATCTCAGTACATAAACCATTAAAGAAAATGCTGAGGAAACAAACATTAGTACTTTGATCTTCTTTCTTCTGCTCTCTCCATTTGAATATTTGCATGAATGTGTATGTGTGAGCACCCATGGGTTCAATGGTATGACTTTAGACTTCCATAGTATGCAGATCTCCTTAGGTTTTTAGTTTTTTCCTTCTATCATACTTTTTTCCAGGCCTTGTATCATAAGGCCACCTCATGGGTCATTAGATATCCTTCAGATGGTTTAATTTTGTGTTCTTAAAATTTCCCTAAAGAGTTTTGTTTTCTTCACTATAAAATGTGACCTTTTTCATTTCCTTATGTAAAGAGCACTATATATAATTTTTAGAGAAATAAATTCTTACACTGAAGACTATTTTAAAACCTGAGTACTTTGTTTTCTTGATTTCAAATGTAAATCTTGCTTGTTAATATGTCAAACATTCAGACATATATGAAATTAATACTTGATGACATGACTTCAGAGGAATTACTTCAGAAGGTAGACATAATGAGTAATTTTGTTAGAAGAGTTCTTTTGTGCATATTCACTCTTCAGAATTCATATATATTTATTTATGTAACAAGATAATTATAGATGGACTAAACAGAGAAAGACAAATTTTTTCTATTTGTTTTCCTATAAACTAGAATGGTTGGATACAAAAGATTCAATAATTTGCTGTAAACACTAATCAAAAGTGCAGGATGTCTTTTCTGATCAGAACACAGAAAATGAAATCCAGTCTTTGCAATAACTTAAGAAGATCTTCTGTAGGTGAACCATGAGAGATTCCAACTATCAAAGAATAGGCCCTTTGTCACTCTCCACTGTCTTATCTACTATTGCAAAGGAAAACTCAATGAACCTATTCATCCGTACTCTCTTGTCTCCTATGGAAATGTGGCCCTGTGATCACCCTTGAAAAGCAGTCTCTGGACAAATGGTGTGCTCATGTAAAAGGTTAAGTGATGTACACAAATTGCACTCCAATGAGTTAAACCACCTTTAAGGAACTTGTCCAATTCAGCAAATGATCACACAAACTAGGTGATAACAGTGGTTCCATGTTCAGCAGCTCACTCAGGGATATATTGGGAGAGGGATGGTTGAGAATTTGTTGAATTGTAATTTACTTGTGTATTGGTGAATTTGAGAACCTCTGCCAATGGACTTTTATTTTTCATGGCTTTTTTGCTTCTGGGAAGTTCATGCCTGATTCTTTTTCCTCTTTTCGGCTGGATTGTTTTTCTTGGAACAGATAGTGATCTCTGATGGACGTCAATATTTGATGGGCAGTAAACATTCACAATAGTTGCTCCTGGTTTCCTGGTTTTGCTGCTGTTATTATTATCATGCCTATAACACTGAAATTCAACTAGCAGCTGTTGCCTTAGGCTTCTATCCACTATCAGGCCAGCTGGCTTCTATTAAGTATAGCTGAGGTGGAGCCTGAGGAATTCCTGAGCTGGGTCACCTCTAATGTCATCCACAATTTCATCTCCACACATTTGTCTACCCCACTTCAAGTATATGACCAAGTCAAAATGTGGCTCCAAGGCAGGAACCCTAACCCATCTGGTTTAGGCTTTCTCTTTTGGTCTGTTTTAACTGAAATAATGTCAGGAGGTCAGCAATTACCTTTCCCCTTCACAAAGCACCTGGGATCATTAAGGCATGCTTTACCAAATGTCTCCAAGTCATCTTTGAAAGCTAATAACACTCTTTGTCAATTATCAATTATTACTTCTCAGCTCTGAATGCACTATTCAATATATGCTCTGTGATAATGAGAATTCTTCCCCCGGCACTCTGAACTCTGACACTGCTAACAAAAGGGGCCCACACCCCAGCGTGCTAGAGTACTATGTCCCAGACTGTCTGCCTCTAACACAAAGAGCAGGAGCAGGAGGTAAATGATCAGTAGCCCTGCACTTGGCAGTGAGTTGTTTCCTCTAGTTCCACCCGTACTGGGAGGACATCAAAGCTCCACCTTGAGGAATTCCTGTGCATAGATTTCCTGTCAGCTGCCTGTTCAGTCCTGGCCATTCACTGGCCAGCTTCTACAATTGTACCATGCCTTTGTTCACAGTTCTTGGAAGGCTTGAGAGATGGAAGCAAAGGCACCCTTGGGGCCTCCAGGACTTCTCAACCTCCCCTCAGGTCCAATCTTCCTAGACCTGTTTCCTAGGAGGAAACACCCATGGCGCGGACCTTCATCAACTAATTTCCTCACGATGGCAGTAG
>NW_007253720.1:1897592-1899872 GCF_000164805.1 Carlito syrichta | reverse complement strand
CCCCGCCCCCGGCCCTCTTCTCCCGCCCATTAGCCCATTCAGTATGAAAAATGCTACAAAAAGACACCATTAACCAGAACTGTTTCATATCTTGCCCAGTTTTAGGAGTCCTGTTCACACTGCTGTGTTTTTGCTTTGTATTTCTATCTAAAATTAATAGGAAGCTAAGTATAGTGGCTCACACCTATTATCCCACCACTTTGGAAGCCCAAGGCTGGAGGATTGCTTGAGCCTAGGAGTTCAAGACCAGACTGGGCAACATAGTGAGACCTCGTCCCTAAAAAAAATAAAATTAGCTGGGCATGGTGGTGCACACCTGTAATCCCAGCTACTCTACTAGGGAGGCTGAGGTGGACGGATCACCTGAGTCCAGGAGATCGAGGCTGTGGTGAACCATGAACGTGCCACTGCACTCCAGTCTGGGTGACACAGTGAGACTTCTGACTCAAAAAAATAGTAAAATAAAATAAAATAAAAAGTTCTAAAGCACTCACCTTCATCGGGCATCTTCTCTTCTTTAGCATTACTTTTCTACCAGAACTTTGGCTTCGCAGTTCTTCACTCAACATGAGTTCTTCAGCATTGTTCCAATTTATTATATTGACTTCTACTAGGGCAAGTCTCAGGATTCTAGGACCAAATGGGAGAAGAAAATGTCAGAAGTTCCAGGCCTGGAGAAGGTCCACTCTAGTCAATTGGCCTCATGGTCCTTGACATGGCTTTCTAGTTTTCCAGGAAGACTCTCTCCATTTTCTAGAAGACTAGTCATCTTATGTTCAGTGGAAGGCTATTCTCTTAGGCTCAATTCCTGAGATTCTTCTCTTACAGCCTCTATAGCTCATATTGGTTTATGATACACCATACATGAGATACCAAATGTAACCTTATGTTGATTTTTAAAATCAACATAAATCAACATAATTGTATACGTTGATTGCTTCACATGTTTCTATCACTTACATTGCAAGAGGAGCTAATTACTGCTTGTAGAACAGATATAAGATTATCCTGTTTCTTGTGAATCTTTGGAACACATTGTTGTACCTTATTAAGATTTCATTCACATTCCTGTCTATATTTTGAATTTTCAATTTGCTTCCAATGTCTGCTTTCCAAGTGGAACTACACCTCATGTACCTTTTAAATGACGCTTTTCATGCATATTTGTTTAGTAACGTGTTCTTATACACACTGACATAAACTATAATTTTTCCAACAGAAATGCATTTACTTGGTAGATATATTTAATTTTGCATCAATGTGAGCTTTTAAAACTATATATTGGATCATACTGAATCTCATTTTTTTCTTATATCTTTAACATGTTGATTATTTTACATGGGTTCATATCCTTATATAATTTTCAATTTCTTAAATTTTTAGTATGAGAATAACTTTGTTTCTTCACACATGTAAAAGTGACACATTACATTTCAAAATGTTCAAAACTGAAAAGATCATGATTATAAATTAATTTCAATAATTCCATCTTTTATACATAATAACTAGAATCATATGGCTCTTCTTTCTCTTGCCAATATGACACGTGTAGTTTTTATTCATAAAATATGCTTCTATTTGGTACATATTTTTATGTTTTTCTTTTTTCTTTTTTTTTGTTTTGAGTTGGAGTCTCGCTCTGTCCCCAAGTGGAGTGCAGTGCAATGCAGCCTTGACCTGCTGGGTTCAAGCGATTCTTCCTCCTCATCCTTCCAAGTAGCTGGAACTATAGGCATGTGCTACCACGCCCAGCTTATTTTTTGATTTATTGTAGAGGCAAAGTCTCACCATGTTGCCCAGGCTGGTCTCGAACCCCTGAGCTTAAGCAATCCTCTTGCCTCAGCCTCCCAAAGTGCTGGGACTACAGGCTTGAAGCACTGCACCCAGCCTATATTATTCTTTTTTCACATATTTTATAATGAGCATCTTGCCTAATTTTTTAATATTCTTTGCATTTGTTTTTTTAGACACCAAATGCTTCCATTTGTTCATTATCATGGTTATTTATGAAATATCCATATATTCCATATGTATAATGATGAAAACAGATGCTACTTAAAATCCTACTTCACTCATACATAATGATTGCAACAAATGTTTTCTGTATTTTTCCTATGAAAACATAGATAAATATATACATATTTTTTTAATTAAGAAAGGTAGATTTATTAAAGGAAAGATACATTGTGAAGGTCACAGTGGGCAGGACAACAGCAAGAAGGTCTGGTGTCTGCTGCCAAGAACTATATATATGTATATATATATATATATATATATATT
>NW_007253720.1:1870051-1897572 GCF_000164805.1 Carlito syrichta | reverse complement strand
GCCTTCCAAGTAGCTGGAACTACAGGTGCGCGCTACCACGCCCGGCTAATTTTTTTATTTATTGTAGAGTTGAGGAGAATTATATTTTTCATAAAGTTTCATCACAGACATATTTTATATTCAACCCTGCATTTTACATCATCAATATTTGTGAACAACGTATTAGTTTGCTCAGACTGCTATAAAAAATACCACAGACAGGGTGGCTTAGCCAACAGAAATGTATTTTCTCATAATTCTGGATGCTGGAAGTCCAAGATCAAGGTACCAAAAAAATGAGTCTCTTATGTGGCCTCTCTCCTTAGCTTGCAGACAGCACCTTCTCACCATCACCATGCCTTCGGATGGAGAGAGAGAGAGAAAGAGAGAGAGAGAGAGAGAGAGAGAGAGAGAGAGAGAGAGAGAGAGAGAAAGCTCTGGTCTCTTCCTCTAAGAACACCAGTCCTTGGATTTAAAAAAAATGTGGTACATATACACGATGGAATACTACGCAGTCATAAAAAAGAACAAAATCATGAATTTCGCAGCAACCTGGATGGAACTAGAGTCTATAATACTGAGTGATCTTTCACAGAAACAAAGAGCTGAGTATCACATGTTCTCACTCATAAGTGGACCTTGAACATCTATCGTAATACTATAAGAAAAGGACCAATAGTGGTGGGAATCTATGGGGGGGGAACAGGGAGGGCAAGGGTGGTGGGATTAATGGTAATCAATATCTGTCTGGGGACGGGGGGACACCCCTTATCAAGGGTGCCAGAACAATGCATATTTGTATACCTAACCCTTAACTGTACCCCACAATTTTAAAATAAAAAATATGCTAAAAAAGAACAAAAAAGAACACAAGTCCTTAGAGAACACCAGTTTTATAAGATTAGGGTCTCAACCTTATGGTCTCATTTAGCCCTAATTACCTGTTTAGAGGCCCGGTCTCCAAATATAGTTACATTAGGGCTTAGAGATTCAATATATGAAATTTGGGAGGATAAAATTCAGTCCACAAGAGACTGAATTCTGTAAGAAATTCTTTTTTTAAAAAAAAAAGCTTAAACTATTTATTTGGATATAGTTGTAGATTTACTTTCAGTTATAAGAAGTAATAGAGATATACCCCATGTACTCAGTTCCCCCCATTGTTAATTTCCTGCAAAACTATAGTATGATATCACAGCTAGAATATGGACATCAATACAATCAAGATACAGAAAATTCTATCATCACAAGGTCCTATAAGGAATTCTATAGGGAAAAATATAACTGTTGTTAGGAAACTCTCTTAATGAAAAAATACATTAAACAAAAATGTAAAGCTCTTATCTAAAACTAGTTTTCAGATGTAACTTCTTTTAGCACTTTGACATGTCTATGTTTTAATACACTTAAAGACATAAACAGTTATTCATTACAGCTGTTACATGGCCACTTACAATGCTAAATATGGAAGTCCAAATATACAAACACATATTCTCTCCAACACATAATGTTATATGTATTTCCTTTTCTACTTATGTTATCACACTGAATTCACAGGTTTGCATTTTACTATTTTGTTCCTTAACAAAACAGTAATCCACATATATTCTTTAAGGTTTGTAAGCTGAATTTCCTATATTCTCTTTTCTTAGAGTATACCTGTTTTAATATTTCTACATACTTCATTCTAGGTGTCTTAGTCAATGTGAGCTGCCTTACAAAATACCATAGACTTATAAACAAAACACATTTATTTCTCACAGTTCTGGAGTTTGGGAAGCCCAAGGTCAAGGTGCCAGCCATTTCAGTTCCTGGCGAGGACCCTCTTGCTGGTGTGCTAGTTGGACATCTGTTTGTTGTATCCTCACATGGCAAAGAGAGAAAGCTCTGGTCCCTTCATCTCCTTATAAGGGCACTAACCACATAATTGGGCCCCACCTTCACAACTTCATCTAAACCTAATTACCTCCCAAAGGCCCCATTTTCAAATGCCATCACACTGAGGTTAGACCTTCAACATATGAATTTTTTTTTTTTTTTGAGTTGGAGCCTCATTCTGTCGCCCGGACTGGAGTGCAGTGACCGCTCCCGGCCACCACAGCCTCAACCTGCTGGGCTCCGGCGATCCTTCCACCTCAGCCTTCCAAGTAGCTGGAACAGGAGCACGCTACCACGCCCAGCGAATTTTTTTGATTTATTGTAGAGATGAGGTCTCGCCAAGTTGCCCAGGCAGGTCTCGAACTCGCAGGCTCAGGCAATTCACTCACCTCGGCCTCCCAAAGCACGGGATTACAGGCTGAGCCACCGAGCCCGGTCAACATATGAATTTTAAGGGGACACTTTCGATCCGTGGTACTAGGTTTCCTTTTTTCCTTCCTACGTGTAAGCATTGTATTAGTTATATATTGCTATGTAACAAATTGCTTCAAACTTAATAGCTTAAAACAGCATACATTTATTATCTCATCTTTTATGGATCAGGAGTCTGGGCAAAGCTCAGCTAAATCCTTAGCTCAAGGATACAATCAGGGCATTGGCCATGGCTGGGAACTCATCTTAGGCTCAAGATCCTCTTCCTAGTTCATGTGGTTGTTAACAGAATTCATTTCCTTGCAGCTATGGAACTTTTAATGGCCTACTTATTTAAGGCTAGTGAAAGAGAGCATCTCTGACCTTCAGGACCTCTTCTAAGAGACTCACCTGATTAGATAAGGTCTACCAAGATAATCTCCCTTTTGATGAACTCAGTCAACAAATTGGGACTTTAATTTCATCTGCAAAACTGCCATCACTTTTGCCATATAACATATCAGAATCACAATAGTGAAAACCCATTATATTCACAGGTCCCAACCATACTTAAAGGTAGGGAATTATACAGGGAGAAGGAATCATGGGGGCCATCTTACATCTTAGAATTCTGCCCAACATGTGTATGCGTGTGTGCGCGTGCACACACACACGCTTTAATATTTTAGATCAAAATTATAAATGAATATATTTTTAACAGTCATTTGTAAATACTTTACAAATAACATTATGCCATCCTTGTCATTCCTTCCTATCAGGATTGGAACACTTTTAATACTCTTAGCTAATACTTTGAGCTTTACATTTATTTATGTATCCCTAAATATAATACTCATATTGTTATTTTTTAAAATAACACCTACACTCATAATCTATAGACTCTTCCACTGAGATGATAAGAATTCTGCAATCTTTCTTTCCTCCTCACTATACTTCACTACTACCAATATTACTACTTTGCTAATATATCCTTCCTATTTCCCAGTTTTCCCAATGTAGCTATAATTTTTGTGTCAATATTCAATGTATACAATACTATGACATCATAAATATCATGAGATGATCCATGTACTAAACTGTTTACTATTCCTTTTCTGAACAACTTTCCCCTAGTCTCTGTCCCCTAGAATCAATTACAAGTAATTTCATTTGTTAGTCTATGTACTCTTCATTCAAACACACATGTATACAAGTCATCTAAAATATATTTCAAGAATCTCATTCGTATTAAGTATTTGTATCAATTTGATCTAGCTGGCAAAGCTTATCTCAAGATTTCTGACCTCCTCTAGTATGTCCTGCTTCTCCTATGTCAGAATGACAGTGCTTAACTGTCCTTCTGATATCTCCTTCATCAACATTCCTAACATTCTTATCTCATATCTTCTCTATTAGATCTCCAGCTTCATGAAGCCCATGTCTTCCACTTTTTTACTATTTCTAAATAAATTTTCAAGCACAGGCTAAAATAGCTTTTTGAAAAAGGCTATGTGGAAAATAATTTTTTAAGAAAGTTTGGCTGTGTACAGAATTCTAAGTTGGAAATAATTTTTCTGCAGGATTTTGAAGGCATTATTCCACTGCATTCCAGCTTTTAGCGTTGATATTGAGAAGTCCAAAGTCATTCTGATTCTTCATATGTGTATGTTACCCATTTTGGCAGATTACATTATCTTCCCTCTGTTATCAGTATTCTAATTTTATAATGTGTCCTCAGGTAGACCTCTTTTCACTCATTGTACTGTCAACTTGGTGACCCCTTTCAATCTGAAAACATCATGTCCCACATTTCTGTGAAATTTCTGGGAGTTCCTGTTATTTCTTATTATTTCCATATTGGACCATGTTTACAGATGTGCCCTAATTTTATTTTTTCCCTTTTTCACTTTTGTGTTACTTTACTGGATATTTTTCCAAACTTCTTTCCAGTCTCTGTTGATTATATTTTTGCTCTCTTGCTTTTAATTATAATGCTCTTATTATCTGTAACTTTATCTTATGCACTGTGTCTTTTACTTTTGTCACAGTAGCAATATTATCTCTTACCTGTCAGACAATATTGATGATACTTTTTAAAGTTCCATTATCCCTTAATGTTGGTCTTCAATTTATTTCTTCTATATTTTGCCCTAAATCTTTCATGGTAGTATTCCCTTTGGATATCTGGACGCCCTTAGTTTTCTATTCAATCCTAGATTTATTTAAATGCTGTTTGGTAACTGAGTGACTATACAGTGTTTGTTGTTGGTGGACTTCACTATGGAATGATCTGGTTTAAAAGCTTGTCTTCAAAGAAGGTTTTTATGTACTCCCTTCTCTGGAGAGCAAAAGTTTTGAAGTCAATGTCTGGAAACCAAATGGGAGAACTGGGCTTACTTAGCATCCAGTCTAAATATCTTCATTTAATCCTTTAGTTCTCAGTAGAGTAACTCTGCCCTCCACTGTGCTGCTGGTCCTCAGTCCAGGGAATCCTTATTTTAGACTATTTGAAGAATCATGTCTTGTATTTTTTTTAGGTTGGGAGGCATGGTAGCAAGTGCACAGAATAGAGGAAGTAATTATGAGATCTAATTTCTTCTTCCCCCTTGTCCTCTTCTTCCTCATCTCTTTTTCTTCTTCCTCTTCTTCCTCTCTTCTCCTTAGAAGAATTGGCAGGTTTATTGAGATATAATTTGTGTATACTAATAGTCACTATTTTAGGTGAAAAATTTTATTAATTTTGGCAAGCATATAACTGTGTAAACATGACTATAATGAAGATTTAACACAGTTCATCATCCTTCAAAACAATCACTGATCTGTTTTCTGTCCTTATAGTTTTGCTTTTTCCAAAAATGTCATATAAATAGAATACATAATGTGGCCTTTTGATTTTTAGCGTATGTCACTTTGCATAATGCATTTGAGATCTTTCCATGTTGCATGTGTCAATAGCTAATTTCTTTTTATTGCTAAAGAGTATTTCATTGTATGGCTATACCACTACGGTTATAATATTTTTTTCTAGTTAGAGGTGATTATAGACACAGCTGCTATAAATACTCGTGTAGGTTTTTGTGTGGAAATATGCTTTCATTTCTCTTGGATAAGGTCCTAGGAGTGGAATTTCTGCATTATATGTTAAGTCTATATTTAACTTTATAAGAAATGTCAAAGTTTTGTTTTGAAATAGGGTCATTTTGCATATCCATTACTAATATATATGAGAGTTCAATTCAGTTTTTCATCACCGGTAGACAGGGATATTCTCTTCTACTAGTTTGTTGAGTTTTAATCATGGCTTTTCTGCATCTGTTGAGATGATCATATTTTTACTCTCTTAATTTATTAATTTGGTGAAATATATTCCTTGACTTATGAATTTTAAAACAACCTTGAATACCTGGAATGAATTCCACTTGGTTGTGATGTTTTTCCTTTTATATATTGCTGGATTTAATTTGTCAATATTTTGTTGAAGGATTTTGTGTATATGTTTACCAGGAATATGGCCTGTAGTTTTGTTTTCTTGTAACATCTTTGTCTGGTTTTGCTATCTGGGTAACAATAGCCTAATCAAATGAGTTGTAAAAAGTTTCCACTTCTTCTATATTTTGGGAGAATTTGTGTAAAAATCAGTCTTATTTTTTCCTGAAAGGTTTGGTAAAATTCACTAGTGAAGCCCTCTTCACTTAAATTTTCTTTGTTGGAAAACTTTTAGCTACAAATCCAATTATATTAACAGACATGGGTAATCTATTTCTCCTTGAGTGAGGTTAGGTAGCTTGTACCTTTCAAGGAACTGTCCATTTAAGGTAATTGTCAAATGTATATGCCTAAAGTTGTACATAACATTTCTTAATTATCTTGTTAATGTCTATAAGATCTGTAGTAAATGGTCCTTCTTAGTTTCTGATATTGGTAATTTGTGCTTGCTCTCAACTTGGCTAGAGGTTTAATAATATTACTAATCTTTTTGAAAAATCAGATTTTTGTTTTGACTTTTCTTGTTGATTTTGTGTTCAATTTCATTGATCTCTTGTCATTGTTATGCCCTTCCTCTGGATGGTTTTGGGCTTAATTTGCTAATATTATTCTAGATTCTTAAAATAGAAGCTTAGATCTTTTATTTTATGCTTCTATTTTTTATTATGAGTATTTGATGATATACATTTTACTCTAAGCATTGTTTAACTACAACTCACCAACTTTGATGTATTTTGTATTCATTTTCCTTCAATTCCAAACAGTTTATCATTTTCCTTGTGATGCGCTCTTTGCCCCAAGCATTATTTTTAAGTTCATGAAATCTCCAATTATTTGGAAATTTTCCCTTATTGATTTCTAGTTTAGTTCTCTTATTATCAGAGGATGAGATTTACATGATTTCGGTTCTTTTCATTTGTTCAGTTTCATTTTATGAACTAGAATTTGGACACCTTAGTAAATGTTCCATGTATACTTAAAATGAATGTGTTTTTGCTGTTGTTAGCTGAAATGTTCTGCAAATGTCAATTTAGGTGGAACTGGCAGGTAGTTTTGTTCAGATCTTTTACATTCATACTAATTTTCTGTCTATTTGCTCTTCCTTGTAATACTGAGAGAGGAGTATATTTGGAGTTGAAATTTCTAACTATATTTATGGGCTTGTTTACTTTCAGTTCTATTAGTTTTTGCTTCTTAAATGTTGAAGTTTTAAGTATCTAAACATTTAGGACTGTTAGGTATGTCTTCTTGGTTAATTGACTCTTTTATCTTTTTTATAATTTTTCTTTTTGTCCTTTGGTTATAATCCTGTTCTGAAGTCTGCTTTATCTGAGATTAATAGAGGTATTATGGCTTTCTTTTGATTAGTATTGCTTGGTATATATTTTTCCATCATTTTAGTATTTAACATATTTATATCTTTATATCTATAGTAGATTTCCTGTAGCCAGGATATAGTTGGCTCTTATTTTTGTATCAAATTGAAAAATCTCTGTCTTCTAATTAGAGTGCTTGAATCATTTACACTGAATGTAATTATTAATATGGTAGCATTTGAATTTGTCACTTTGCTGGGTTTTTTTTTTGTTATTGTTCCTTTTCTTCTTCTTTTTAAAACTCTATTAGATCAACTGAATTTTTTTTACAATTCCACTTTTATCACCATTTTTGATTCTTTAGTTATACCTAGTTTTACAATTTCTATGTGGTTGACCTAGGGTTTAAAAATATATATATAGAATTAATCTCAATCTGATATCAAAAAATAGAGTGTCATCTAGTATAAGAACCTTATTACAGTATGCTCTAAAGTCTTCCCATCTTTTGTGCTGTCATCATACCTTTTAATTTTATATATCCCACTATATGCTTCTAGGAAGTCAAGTATTTTTTAGAACAATTAAAAGTTAAAAGAATGGCTTTTGTATTTACCTTCATTTTAACCATTTCTACAAATCTTCATTTCTTTCTATTAATCCCTGGTTTCTGTCTGGTATTGTATTCTTCGTGCTCATTTTGCCTACAAAGCTTTCTTCAATATTTATTATAATGAAGGTCTGCTGATAATAAATTTTCTTAGTTTTTGTTTATCTAAAAAAAGTATTTTTCCATATTTTGAAAAACATTTTTGATGGTATAAAGTTCTGGGTTGATCGTTTGGTCTGTCTGATGCCACTCCATTTCCCTATAACTTGAATAACATCAGAGGAGACGTCAGCTACTTTGTTCCTCTCTGTGGACTCTCTTTTGTGTCCAGCTGCCTTCTAGATTTTATCTGTAGCTTTGGTTTTCAAGAGTTTGGGTGTTGATGTGTCTTTGTATGTGTGTGTATGTGTGTTTAATCTACTTGGGGTTTTCTGAGCTTATTAGGTAATGTAGTTTGAAGTTTTTCTTTTTCTTAAATTTTCAGCCATCATCTTTAAAATTATTTCTTCTCCTCCTCCATGATTCCAACTGAATACTTGTTTAGATCATTTGACATTGTCCTACAGTTTTCAGTGTTCTTTACTGTTTCCCCAACTCCAACTCTTTTTTTGTTGTTGCTTTCTGCTTCAGTTTGGGTAATTTCTACTGACCTACCTCAAACATTCTGGGTGTACTGATGAGCCCATTGAAAGCATACTTAATTTCTGTTACTGTGCTTCATTTATTGCATCTCTGTTTGACATCTCGGTATAGTTTCTATCTTCTCTCAAAGGCATTATGCCTTCTCTGTGCCCAAGAAAGGGTCTTTCTATCCATGTTCTCATGCATCCCCAAGTGGCATATGGGTCTTTCTTGTTAAATGATGCTTGCAGGTGGTGGGATTCCTCTCTTGTCCTGTGACAGCCTCTGTCTTAAGCAGGTCCTGTGTCCCAGGTGTCAGGGAATGGGTGCTCACTGATCCTTCCCCTTTCTTAGCAGTAGGAGATCTCTACTACACTGGAAAATTTCCAACTCCTCCACTAGCAGTAGAAGGTATTTTTCCCCCTTTCCCAAGCTGCAGTAGGTTTTCATCTGTGCTCTGGCTGCAACAGGGTTTCATGTTCTTCCTCCAGTGGTTTAAAACTTTTGTTCCTCTGGGAAGAAGCGTCTAGAGAGGCCTTATGCCTTTCCCAAAGCAGTGGTTGTTCTCTTCCTCCAGGCTTCCAGCACTGAGGGAAGCTTTTTTAAGTCTCATTCCGTGCCCTCAATTTTTCTCATGAGTCCCCAGTAAAAGTCCCTGGCTTCCAGGGTCTCTATATTCATATTAAGCTTTCAGCAATTCATTAGAAAGTTCAACTGAATTCTCCTCATCTGCTTTTATGGTGAATCTGCCGTATTCTTGTCTTCTGCCACCATGTGTGCCAGTATTTTCAACTTGTCTCTCCTTGGAGGTAATTGTCTTTGGTAGATTTCAGGCTGTTTAACTTGATTCCTCAGCTTTCTTCAACTCTCTATGAACTCAGGAAAGGTTATGATTTTTCAGATTATCCAAAAGTTTTTTGTTGTTTTGTAGTGGAAGTAGCACTTTTTCTGGCTTTCTATATCTTAGGCAGAGCCAAAATTTTCTGTCTTAAACAGCTTAAAACAAAAATCCTTCACATTTTAATGACACTTCCTATAGCAAGAGAACCCCTAGGTGAAACAAATTATTAAGACTGTGTGTGTGTGTGCGTGTGTGTGTGTGTGTGTGTGTGTGTGTGTGTGTGTGTGTGTGTGTATGTGTGTGCGCATGCGCACACATAGGAAGCTCACATGCAGAGTGTGTACATGCACGCACGAGTGTGTATTTGCGTTAAATCAAGTTGCTTCTCTACTTTTCTTTCCATTGAATTAGGACTAACTTTTCTCTCATCTGCTATTTGTGTATCATTTTAACAACTTCTGCCACCTTGTAAATAATTGTTGATGGTGTTTCTTCTTCTTTTTTTTTTTTTTTTTTTGTCCTGTGAATATATACCTTTTAGAAAAATCGCTTTGCTTCCACCTTGGAAGGGAATCAGGAGAAATTAAAATTAGATGCCAATGTGCAACCTGCCACTTTACTGGGAAGTCAAGGTTTCCTTATCACTGTATCATGAACATATTCCTAAATCATTCAATACCCCCTTGTAAGCCTGATAATTTTTTATCTCTTTTTTGGGAAAAATTGATTTACCCTTTGTCCAAATTGCACATGTAATACAGGCATTGTGAAAATAATTAATAAGTTATGGAGTAGCACTTAAAGAATGCCCAGTATCTTAATATAAGTACAATCAGATTTGGATTTGCTCTACTCTTTTCTTATTTATTATATTTGTGAATGGGTCACATGTATATTATATGTAGGAAAATCTTGAACTTCAATTTTTATATTACATTTTCTCTCATTAACTTCACAGTGTCATTAGTCTTTAGAAGTCCATTTTTTTAAATGCAAAGCTTAGTTTTCAAAACTATTAAAATTTATGCATAAGAAAACCAGGCAATTTAAGCATAAAATAAATATGCATTTAAAAAATGATTCTTACTATTGATTAGACTTAATAATCTGAAAATTTATTTTAAATATATTAAAATAATAGATGTTTCTTAATTTTTAAAAGGCAGACTTTCATTTGGGCATAAGTACCCATTCCCAAACAGTATCTGGTAGTAAGGTAATTATTTGCACTTTGGTTTTTACCATCTCAGATCTCTCAATATGCATGGAAACCATGCATATCTTTAACCAATATCTATCTATTTCCAACCAAGTTCGAGGCCTTGTTCTAAGTCTTGGGGATAAAGACTGAATAGAATTATTTAATTGTACACATATATATTTATATACATGCACATACCTACATATTTGCAAAAATTATTTGTATCTCAATATGCATGCACTCATATAACACATATAAACACATATGCAAGTATGTATGCATAGATGTATAAATATGTGCAAATATTGGTACATATAAACTAATATACTACACAATGTTGGTAACTGCAGCTTCCTAAACACTAATAAAATTCAGCATTTTTTCATTTATTTAATAAACAGTTGGAATTTCTTTTGTAATTGTCTGTTTAATTCCTTTACCAAATTTTCCCTTGATTTAAATATATCAGAAACAGAAATTTTAAATATGTTTAGTCACAGGAAGCTCACATGCAAGCACAAGACAAAATAATCTTCAGCTACTCTAAGAGGCCAAATGCTGAATGAGGAACGTAGAAGAAGGGCACCAGAATGGGTCTTGATTATGCAGTGAATCCCAAGTAATTCCAGACAATCTTCATCAACTTAAGAGCAAGAAGTACGGGTTTTAACGTGTTCAACACCGAAACAATAACCATTTTCTCAGGCTTACTAGATATCTTCATTTGGAACTCTTTATGAAGCAGCGACAGAAAAGAACAATTGTTAAGTATAAGGAGAATTGCTAGGCTTCAAAGATCTCAGCATCCTCTGGAAGAACTAACGAGATAAGCCCCTCCACTACCTCCACCTCTACCAATCCCACTGAGAGAACTGGGATGAAAGCAAAAAACAGATGCAAGCCACTGTTTTTGCTGCCTCTAGGCCCATAGAATTCCTTCTGGCCTTCATCACATCTTTTGGCCCCTTTGTGCATGACCGTGCACTTCCAGCATAAGAATTGGCCCTCATTGGCTTGGCAGGGTGGCCCCCAAAGCATCTCCCTTTGCTCTCCTTATTCAAGGCAGCGGGGTTCAGACTTTTGTTGTGTATGAGATCGCCAGCAAGCACACAAGCAATTGTAAGGTATCAACTCAAATTAGCCTACTGTATGTGCTGTGACACTGCTACGACGGGGGAGCCCAGGTTCTATAGCTCCAGAACAAGATAGACTGGCCTGTACTATATACTCCGAGGGACAGGGACAGTAGACAAATGACCACAAGCCCCGCATGGGGCCCTGAGAGATTTCCTCAACCAAAGTCCCACCCAACAACTTTCTGTGCCCAGACTTCCCGGCAACTGCTGGATCTGTCCTATCTCCCCAGTAACCGGCTCTATACCTGGACATCACCTTTGTAACATTAGCATCAAGCCTTTACCCACAACTCCTGGAATAACTCGGTGAAGCAAGGGAAGTCCAGTTTCAGACCAAGGTCTGCCCAACCTCTCCACTGTTCGAACCATTCTAAACCGAAAGTCCTCCGGAAAGGAAGTTGTAATGGCGTAGGATGTTTCCAAACTATTTCCTCACGATGGCAGTAGTGCTTTAGATACGCCAAGAAGTTGTGGCCTAAAGCTCTCTTCTACCGCCCTTCTTGTCTGAAAAAACGCCACCAAGAAATAAAGGTGCCAGGAAACATGGCTGCCTTGATTTTACCGAATTTGGGAAAGTCTGCTGCTGCACTTTTGCTTTGAGTTTGTATTTGAAACCAAACTGAGACCTAAAACCACCACCCTTATCAGGCATATTCTCTTTTTAAAAAGTAAATTCCCAGTAGGCCTAGCCTTTACAGTTCTATCTCGTTCACTTGGCTTTACAGTTTCTCAAGTTGTGTCCTTCTGGGGGCAAGTCTCATGGATCCAGGCCTAATGGAAAAAGAAAATGTTGGAAACTCAAAGCTAGGAGGACATTTCTAGGTATCAATCCACATGCCTGGCTCATCCATCTCTAAGACTCCCAAGGAATTCTTTATTTTCTGCATAAAATCCTAGGCCTTATGTGTGGAATTGTTGGCAGCCATTTGGCAAAGGTTTTTAAGACAAGCACTCAGCTGTCATCACTAAATGCCACACCGTGTGTTATATGGCAGAATATATGTATTACAATGAGAGTTACTCGAGTGTTTTGTCTCGTGATTTCATTTACCATTGGAAGACAAGCACTTTCCCATGTCATTAGATGGCCCTTGATTGCTTTCTATGACTTTATTGGGTGTGTGTAATTGTATGTGTTACCATTTCTCTTAGAGATGTTGTTAAACCATTTTCTTATTAGTAAAGAAGACATGATGCTTGGATACAGAGTAAAGCACGATCATCAAACCTGTTGAGACCACTGATAAACTTTTCGATTATGTTTTCTCACTCCTTTCAATATACACAGAATTTTATATTTGCACTCATACACAACTACAAGTTTATTAAAATTGGTTGTGCATTTTGGTTTTCATAGTAAATTTTCACTCCTAATTCCTGGACAGTTTGACAATATAATATAATATTTTTACCTGTTTATTTTTAGTAAATAAATCATTATGAAAAATGTTTCTTATTGCCCCATTTAGTATATATATAATGTGCTACACATAATATACAACATATGCACATTCATTTTGCCTTAATTATAGTTTGACTCATACTGACCGTAGTTTTATACAAAGACTTCTCACCAGTTTATATAAATTGCATGCGCCTGTATCAACATGTATTTTCCCTCGCTGGAAACTTCTTTATTTTATTCTAAAAAGTTTATCTTCAAAGGAAAGTAACACCTACTCTTGGCAACCTGTACACATATTAAGAAATAACGAAGCCAAAAAATAAATGGTATCTCAATCAAAACTAGAAGAGATAACCTTTAAAATATCTTTGCCATACATTCTCATATCTTCCCTATCCATATATATTTTAACCTAAAATGTAAGTTACTTTGTATCTCAAATGTTCAGATATGCTTTCCCCACTTATAGCTTTAGGTCTTTGCAAACATCATTAACTATTCCTTAGAACACCCAAGATTTTTAATGTTGCCTCTCACATTTTTTGCACGTCTTAGAATTAAGCATACCGGTTTACAAAATAACCAGACATATTAGCCATGTATAAAGAAGTGCAGTGAAGTCACAAGTAATACCAACTCAAGCAGTTAAGTATTTTTAAAATGTGGGTGTCTTGACGCCACCTGTTTTCTGTGATAAGTTAGAGACATAAATATATTAGGTCTGAAATAGCCAACAAATCATGTTTTCACCAATAATTACGTCTCCACATATTTGTTCTAGGTTGGTTCTCAAATTACAAATATATTATCAGCTTCTTGAAAAATCTCTTAGAATACACAATCTATCAAGAACAAGTAGAGAGGCTCTCGGGCGGCCCTGGCCGGGGAAGATGAGTGGCATGTGTCGCTTCAGCCGGCGATAGCGGTGGGAGCGGAGGTGGAGGGGCCTGTGCGACCACCTGCGTTTGGGAAATGGCCTCGGACATTTCTGAATCCAGTGGGGCTGATTGCAAAGGAGACCCGAGGAACAGTGCCAAGTTAGACATGGATTACCCGCTTCGAGTCCTTTATTGTGGAGTCTGTTCATTACCAACAGAGTACTGTGAATATATGCCTGATGTTGCTAAACGTAGACAATGGTTAGAGAAGAATTTCCCAAATGAGTTTGCAAAACTTACTGTAGAAAATTCGCCCAAACAAGAAGCTGGAATTAGTGAGGGTCAAGGTACAACAGGAGAAGAAGAGGAGAAGAAAAAACAGAAGAGAGGTGGAAGAGGTCAAATAAAACAAAAAAAGAAGACTGTACCACAAAAGGTTACTATAGTCAAAATTCCCAGAGCAAAGAAGAAATATGTAACAAGAGTGTGTGGCCTTGCAACTTTCGAAATTGATCTTAAAGAAGCACAAAGATATTTTGCTCAAAAATTCTCCTTTGGTGCCTCAGTAACTGGGGAAGATGAAATTATCATTCAGGGAGACTTTACAGATGATGTCATTGAAGTCATTCAGGAAAAATGGCCAGAGGTAGATGATGACAGCATTGAAGATCTTGGAGAAGTAAAGAAGTGATTTTGAAAAGGTGTCTGTATTTAATGACCTGAACTGAAAGTTGATAGGCCAAGGGAAGAGAGGCCTTTTAACAACAACAACAACAACAAAATATATATATATATTTATCCTACAGTAAAACTGTAGACTACCCTCGTCCTTGGCATTTTCACTGTTCTGTACAAGTCTGCTTGTTTTTTTTTTATTGCCAAAGTCTGATACACAGGGGAGAACGTCGTGCTTATGCATGAAATAGAATTTAGTCAAATAAAAAATTTTGGCCATTTGGTATTGACTTTTCTCTTTCTCTCTTTTTAACTTTTTATTTTTGGTAAAACCCTATAGACTTTTTTGGAAAGTTGTTTATTTTACTGATTTGAAGCTGGATGATTTTTTTAAGGAATCTGAATTTGGCTTCCTCACCAGTAATATATCTCCTTGCTTCTTTGATGTGATAGTTTTGAAATGGGTGAGACTAATAGATTTGTGATTGAATTTGCTTCATTGTTACCAAGTCCACTTTGTGGGTACAGTAACATATTGTTGGTAGGAATTATTCAAGCTATTATGGAGATTACTTGGTAAAATATATTAAAAGCCTTAAAACCATGTGCACTGTTTGAACCAGTAAGCTACTTTTTTGACATTATCTTAAATACTCAATCGTGCATAAAACTTATGAATGAAGGTATTCATTACCATGTTATTTATAATACCCAAAATTGCAAATGATATGAAATAACAATTGGGAAATTGTTAAATAAGTGATGGTCATTATATGGTAAACTATTATGCATATGTTTAAAAGTCATATTTTCTAAGAATATTTGGAAACATGTTTTGTAATGTTAAGTGGGGCAAACCCTAAATCCATTTTAGACATTCATTATTATTATTGTTCTGAGAAGAAGGCCATTCAGAGAGGCTGGGAGTTCTTGTTCTGGCTATAAATGATATGAATAAAATTCTACTCACCAATTTAAAGTAACATACAACCATGCTCAGTATACAATCTGGGAAAAGCAACTGATACATGTTTTCTCACAAGAAAAACTACAGTTTTAATGAATGCATTGGATGATTTTAAACCTTTAAGTCAGGTGCTGCAAATTGTAAAGAAGACTTGTGGTATTTTAAATTGCTATAGACACCTTTAAAAAACTTACAACTGGCCAGGTTCAGCTCAGCCTGTACCCAGCACTTTGGGAGCCCGAGGAGAGTGGATTGCCTCAGCCTGCGGGTTTGAAACCAGCCTGGGCAACTTGGTGAGACCTCTTCTCTACAATAAATTTAAAAAAAATTAGCTGGACGTGGTAGCACATGCCTGTAGTTCTGGCTTCTTGGAAGGCTGAGGCGGAAGGATCTCTGGAGCCTGGCAGGTTGACGCTGGGGGTGGCCGTGAGCATGCTACTGCACTCTAGCCTAAGCGACAGAGACTCCAACTCAAAAAAAAAAAGAAACTTAGAACTCATGAAACCATTGTTTATTGCCATGAAAATTACAATTTTGAATTTAAAAAAAATTAAATCTTAGAAAAACATGTTATAAAGATGTAAAATTTAAAAATGAAATTCTGCATTAACTGAATTTTATTAAATAGGATTACCAAGTGAAGCAAATTTACCCATCAAGACCATTTGGTATGTGTATGTGTGTGTTCTGTTGGTGCTGGAAACGTCTGTGTGCTTTCAACATGTGACTTCATGTAAAGTTTCTTAATGTTCACAGTTCTTGGCAAATGCAGTTTCAATCCATTACAGTCATGGATTGTTACTGCAGGAAAATGCAGGATTAAAATTGTCCTTGTGTATAACAACAACAACAACAAAGAACAAGTAGAAACACTTTATCCCAAGTCCCACTTTCTCAAAGGATTCACTATTAGCAGCTTGATGAGTATATTGGTTTAAATATTATAAAAGTGATATAAAACTGTTCAATAAAACTGATATTATTCAACTAAATAGATTTAGTCTACATCTCATCAATATATCTCCCATATTCCTTAGCACAATGACTCTCTCTCTCTCCCTCTCTCAACATTTCCATTTCTTTTCTTCAAATCTGTCCTAGTCACTCTATACTTAGAGTTTGGGACCCCGAATTCTTGACTCAACATCGGACACTGAGAACTTTCCAATAGCATTAACTATTCATGGGGAACATGGTAGTTTTTATGATTAAATCTTATAGTATTATCTTACTGTTGATTTTAAGCATAACATGCATCTGGAAAACAATCAGTGAGTGGAATAAATACATAGTAGTAAAAATTGATACTTTCAAGTCAAGAAGCTTAATAGACATTCCATTGATGTTTCAGCTATTGCATTCTGCTCTTTCATATTTATTACAATATAATTGTACATGTGTGGGTACATGAATTTCTACTTACATGACACATGTGGAATATCCTTGCAGCTAGAATTGCTTCCTTATATCATAGTTTTCTCAGGTCTTACATCATATATGCCTTGTCATATGTCATTAAATATGCTTCAAAAAGCTGGATTTTCTGTCAAGTAGAATTTGGAAGAAGCACTTTCTGTTTGCACAAAAACTAATAGTAGAGCCTTTAAATCTTCCATGCATGTAAAGGTGTTAATATATTTTAAAGAATAATAGACGTTGTAATGTTGTAATATGTGCTTCTATCAATTATATATTGGGATGATGCTGGGTTTTTTATTTAAAAAAATAAAATGTAAGCTTTTCTTGTTTTAACATTTCAAGACTTCAGACAAGTATAAGTTAAAACTTGAAGACAAGCCTTTGGAAACATCACTCTAGAAAGTTACTGATTAGTTGCTTGGTTGGGAACTTCCCAGATACTTCCTTTGTGCCTATTCACTTTTTTGAACCCATATGTTTATGTGTTCAACTTGAATTAACCATGTATATAATAAGTAGAGAAAATGGACTACTTTTTCATTTTGATTTCTTTTTATTAGCCAACTAGAATGGCTTGATCCTAACATTATAGCATTTTGCATTGTTTTTTCTAAATCAAAAGTGTGGACACCTGCCCTAATAAGGACTTGGAGAATGTATTTCACTCTTTCCAAAGGTTTAAGAAGACTACCTGCTACAGTTGAACATGCTATAGCTGAAACTGTGAAATGGAACTTTTGCCTCTCTTCACTGCCACTGTTGCAAAATAAATCTTAATGATTCTCTTTGGGCCCACCTCTCTACTTTCCTGTGGGAGTATGGCTATGTGATCACTCTCAACAGGCAGTCTCTGGTCAAAGGGTATGCCCATGTGTGAAAGGTTAAATGAGGTTGACCAAGACCTTCAGAGTGGCGAACCAATGAACAAAGCTTCTCACCTGGTAGGAGTTTGTCGAACTCTACAACTGATTATACAAACTGGGTGCTATATATAAATGGCTTCATTTACAGTGGCTATGTGAGGGTTATGACAGTAATTCTGAAAGAGCATACTGAACTGCAATTTACTTTAGTACTGTGAATTTGAGACTGATAATAGAGAAGAATGGCTTATTCCTTTTCACCTTTCTTTTAGGATTCTTTTAACTTTTCATTTTGAAATATTTTTTGATCTAAGAAGAATGTCAGAGGTCCAATGGTATTTAGAATTGGCAACAGTTACAATCTCGTGTTACTGATTATGGTGTCATGCTTGAATTTCTGGGACTTGACAGGTGCTGCCGCTTTAAGGCTTCCATCTACTTCCTGGCCAGATGCAGTCTCTCTTAATGTAAACCAAAATGTGTATAAATACAAAAGTCCTGAGCCTGAGGAATTTCAAGACTAGTCCTAGTTACCTCTCTATCATCCACATTTCTAACTTCAGATACATTTCTTTACACATCTAACTTCCCTGATCTAGCATGTGACCAAGTCAAAGTATTATTCCACAGCTGGCAATTTAATTCATCTAACGTGAGGCCTCTCTGTCACCTGCTTAGCTGAAGTACACTGAAGAGGTCAGATGTCACATTACACTTTCATAAAGTACTTGAGACCATTGAGACGTGGTTTTTCCAATGTCTCCAAACCCTTCTTGGCTGATCTCAACCAATAATATCCTCAAGGACAGCTAGACCCAGGAATAGATATCACTACAGCCAATTTTTCCAGGAACCCTATGGTCTTTGTAGTAGTTTCTAGAAGCTTACTAGTAATGTTATAGTTTCACCCTGTATAAGCAGAGTTTTGATAGTGATCATATATTATAGCAGTGCACTAGAATAACATTTCTTCCTCTACTATAAGTAGTCAGCAACTGACATCATCATTGGTACAGAAGAGGAAAACTCTTAGGTGCAGTCAATCCTATAAAATTTTAGGCTTGTCTTGTTATTCTGTGGTCAAATGATCTGGGGGTACTGGAGGTTCTCAACTTCCCATGGTAGGATATCTTGTCAGGCTTACAAATAATCTTCATTTTTAAAAAAGGCTAAGTAGTAGGCACACGGCACAATATTTGCTAATATGAATGAAAAGTTAGGTTCCAGACCTCAAGGGTCTTATCTTCCTTAGGGGGAGGCCAACAGCTAACTAACTTATTTCAGTTCCCTTAAGAAAGTTGAGATAAGAGCACAGTTCCTCCAAGTGGGTAGGCCTTCACACAAAGCCCTAGAAAAAGCTGCAAAGCCACTGTAGCTGTTATCTCCTGGGCTCAGAAAATACCTCCGGGCCTTCTGGTTGTGTATATCTGCATTCATATTGATGTTCTGGAATATGTTGGCTTAGCACAGCGACACACACTCCCTTCTCCCTCAGGCCCCTCTTGCTCCAGGCAATGGGGGAAACCAGACATTTGGGTGTCCCCAAGACCTCCAGAAAGTACAGCGGCTGCTGTTAGAATGAGATTTTCCCCTGAACCCTAACACTGCTAACATTTTGTGCCAGACCACTACCTCATTGTTCAAGGGGGCAGGACAAGGAAATAAATGCCCAGAATTCCCCCAAATAACATCTGAGTGATTTGTTTTAGCCCTCACTGGTGGTTATATAGCCCCAACTACTTCTTGTACTTGACCTGCTTGGCAGCTGCCCACTCAATTCTAGCCCCCTCACTCATTAGCTTCTTCCCTTTGTCCAGAGCTACTGGAAAGCTTCGTATTTGAAGTGAAGGAGGCCTGCTCAGAACTAAACTCTACTCAACCTCATGAAAGGCTTAACCTTTCTCAACTGCTAAAACATAGGGAGCTCTCACTAAGAATTTTGGGTTTTATCAAACTACTTCCTCTTGATGGCAGTATTGCTTTGGAAAAGATAATTAGCACTGCCTGCCTACCTACCCCACAAGGCCTTCCACTCCCGCCCATTCAACCTGAAAAAAAAAAAAAAGCCACCAAGAGACAAAGGAGCCAAGAAACAAAGCCGCCTTGCTATCTACCCTGTTTGGGGGAAATCTGCTTATTCTGATTCACTTTTGCTCCTGGTTTCCCTCTGATCTCAAACCAAAGACTCTGTTTACCCAGTTTCATCAGCCATGCCTTTTAAACATTTAGCTCTTCATTTAGCTTTGATCTCAAATATTTTCCCAAGTTATTTGCTTCAAAGGGCAATTCTTAGGAATCTAGAGCTAAGAAAATGACGAAAATAATGGAAATAAAGGCCTAGAGAAGAGTAATTTTAGGCACCAGGCCATGTGACTTGTTTCACTGCCAGGTTCCCTGGGAGTCCATTTTCTGGCCTGGGCACTGGGCCTTGTGTGTCGAGTTGAAGGCAGCCATGGCTGGAACTCTAACAGGAGGGTGCAGATAGCTCTCAGGTCTGAATTCCAAAAAATGTCCCTTTTAGGGTAACACATATACTAAAAACTTACAAAATTCCAGTCAAAGGGGACGTAAATTTTGTCTCATGGCTTCATCATTGAACACTGGAACACAAGCACGTTCCCATGCATGCTATTATATGAACTTCAATGGCTTTCTATGACTATTATGTTTGTGTGTGCCACGACTGATGTCTTAGGGATCAATCTTATAGTATTTTCTCATAAGTAACTAAGACATGGTGTTTGCAAAGAATTTAGAAAACAACCATGTACTCATCAAAAGTATTATATTAAGCACCAACCCTTTGCAATATCTACTCCTATTCTTTCAATACACACACATAGTTCTATATCTATGGTTATACAGAACAATAAACTTATAGTTAAATTGGATTTATATATGCAGCACATTTCAGGTTTAAAATTTTCACTCTTGGCTCCTGGGAAATGGAAGTTATCATGAAACATTTGCAAAACCTGGATTTTAAACAATAAAACATTTGCAAAGAGCTTTTTAAAACTATTTATGCAGAGGGCATGCTACCTATAATGCTACCACTCAAATATCTTGATTTTGGTCCTTGTCTTACCTGATCATTACTATGTTGACATATATATGAACATATATATATATATATATATATATATATATATATTCTAAAACTAACATTGGAATAGGGAGTACATGCTTATGACTCAGAAATTAGAGTTTTGGGGGGGTTTTTTACTTTTAAAAAGTACCAAATTTTATCTTAAATTTTCCTTTAAAACTGTAAAGAAAGAAAGCAAAATTGAATAAATGAAGGTTAAAATTGGTATCTTTCAGATTCAGTCACCCCATGACTTAGAGACAGATACACCCTTTACATGCAGCTATAATCATTAATTAATGTCTCCTTATATAAATATAAGTGCAAATACAAATATAAATATGTGGACTGAGAATTTCAAGTTGAAACACATACTCAATACAATACTGACAATTGTAAATATATAACCTGCAAAAGTGTTTACACATATGTAAATGTATCTAATACATAAGATGTATATCCTCTTATATGCATTATTACTATATATATGTTTGCTTCTCTTTAAACATAATTGGATGCATATTGCATGTAGTTTTGTACAGTCTTCAGCACTACCTTACACTGTTTGCGTACTTGAAAATCAGAATTTCTTTTTGTATTTTGCCTTCGAAAACTTTTCTATGTTAAGTAATTACAAAATTATACCCACTGCTGGCAAAGCTTCTAGAGTCTGAGAAATTATCAAGTAGAAAATAAACAGTACCTCAGTCAAAATAAGAATACATAACCACTTAAAGCTGTCCTTGCCATGCATTCTTATACCTTCACTTTGCTCATGTAATATATACTTACAAAAATAATGTTCAAACTCCCTTGTACTTTGAGTACTAAAACAAGTTTTCTTCATTTGTAGTCCGAATGCTTTTCAAATATAATTAAACATTCTTTAGAATACTGACATGTTTTAAAATTTTGTCACTTGTTTTTGTATTTCTACAAACAATCATGCTTCTTTACAATGTACCTGCTGCAACAGCCACATATGAAGAAATGAAGCGAGGTCACAGGTAATGCCACCAGCAGATAAGGACCTTTAAAATGTGGGTTCCTCTTCAATCCTCTCCACGTGTTTTTTGGTCCCCATCTGTTCGTGCACGCTCTAGTCTCCTAGAATAAGTTCATTCTTCTTGGCTCGGCTGGCTGGTTCCACTTCTTTTCAAAGTCCTCCTAGTTACAAGCAATTAGGACCTCCAGCAAGCACATGGAGTCCTGCTATAAAGCACCTGGTATTGTTCTGTCCTCTGCACTAAACTGCTACCAAAAAGGCCCCAGGCCACCACGTGTTAGCTTTTCTTAAGCTCTGAGGGGCAGGGAGAGAAAACATTACCCACAAATAACCAGGCCCAGGTCTTTGTCAGTAGGTGGCTTTCTCTAGACCCGCCCACACTGGGAGGATACCAAGAATCCACCCCATAACTTCCTGTACCTGGACTTCCTGGCAGTTGCAGACTTAGTCTTATCTCCCCAGAGTCTAGCTCCTACATCTGGACCCCTCCTTTGTCCAGAGCTTCATAAGGTAGCTTCAGTTTGGACTCATAAGGTAAAACTAAGATCCAACTCAGAGCCCGAGCCTGTTCAGCCTTCATAGAATGGACCTTTCCAATTTTCATCTTCTTGGAGATGAGAGCTTGGGGGCTTTCTCCAGAAATGTCCTCATGATGGCAGTGTTGCTCCTGGAATTATATCCAACACTGCCCCAAGTCCTCCTCCACCGCCCGTCTGATGTGAAAAAAAGTGACCAAGAGACAAAGGTACTTGGAAATATGGCTGATTTGCTTCTTGCCCAATTAGAAGAAAGTTGCTCACACTATTGTGATTTTGCTTTTGGTTTCCATCCAAAATCAAACTGGTACCTGAACCTATACTCTCATCAGGGGTCTTTTCAGTTCAAGAACTCGATTTCCACTTACCTAGTCTGCAGTTCTGCTTTTTCTTCACTTATAGCATTTTATCCCCAGTATTTTCTCATGGTACAAAATTGTCTTGGAGTATCAGAGGACACACTTTAGGGATCCAGACCTAAAGGGAAAATAAAATGGTTGTACCTAGGGTCTTGGAGAGGAGCAAATTCAGGCACCTGTACGATGTGGTTCTTGACTTGACTCACTTCCCAGATTCCCCCAGAGTCTTCCATTTTCTGACCTGGGCAGTAGCCCTGTGTGTTGGGGGAGAAGCAGCTGCTTGTCTGGAACCCTAAGATAAGTGTCAAGATAGTTCTCAAGACTTCATGCTATATAGTGCCTACTTGGAGTGATACACATACTCAAATATGTATAAATTCCAGTCAGGGGATACTGTTACAGACTCATGGTTTCAATCATTTAGGATTGGAATATGGGCACGTTCCCATGTTATTATATGTCAATGATTTCCTGTGACTTTATTGTGTAAGTGCATGTCACTTAGAGATCAGTCTTACAGTGTTTTCTCATAAGTAGTTGAGATGTGGTGCTTGCAAAGGATTCAGGAGATAATCATGTGCCAATCAAGAGAAAAGCACTGTCATAAACATTACCTATTAGTACCAGTGATAAGCATTTGGATTATGTTTCAACATATACTTACAAACGCAGTTTCAATATACTCATGCACTTATTTCAACATGTAGACACAATTTTATTTAGTGTCAAACACAACAATAAGTTTACATCAAAATGAGATTTATATGTATGTCATAGTTTGGATCATATTTTCACTTCTGTTTCATGGGCAGTTTGTCATTAGCATGAAAATTTTGCAAGGTCTAAATTTCTAGTAAATAAAACATTGACAAAGACCTTCTTGATTGCTACAGTCATTAAAAATATTAGGGTCTCAGTGAAGAAATTTTCAATTCGTAAAACACTTATTTAACAGCTAGAAATTTAATGTCTTTGATGCCACCTCTTAAGTATTCTGATTCGAAGACCCACGTTTTCTAATCTTTATTATGCTAACCATGTATGTATACTCTAAAACAAATATTGAATCATGGTTATACACAAATATCACAGAAAACATAGGGTTTTCCCTCCTCGTAATTTAATCTATAATTTTATCTAAAATTTAATCTTATTTCATTATTTAAAAATATAACAACAGATTGCATTACTGTATAAATAAAGTTTGTCCACATCTCTTTATCACTATGATTCAGATGTGTACTCTATCAAAGCTTCAAGGTGAATGTATTCACTTTTTTATATTCATCTATAAACTTTTCTTAATGTTTTCCTTTATATTTATTTATTTCCTAAAAGCTAGTTCTTGCAAATTTTTTATAATGACAAACAGCCAAGGAAACAAGTGAAATATGATCCAAACTATATGTGAATAAATCCCATTATAATGTAAACTTATTGCTGTATATGAAGCTTAATATAAAGATTTGTATTTGTACACACATATACATACACATAAAAATTCAAATACATGCACATATGGACAAAGAAGGTGAAATTTAATTGCATCATTACTATAATAATCACCATGATTTAAAATGTATACTTTTTGAACATGAGTACACCAATTGATGGCTATACAGTCACATGTCACTTAACAACTAGGATCCATTCTGAGAAATGTGTCGTTAGGCAATTTTAACCAATCATTCCTTCTACATATACTTATTTTTTGTGTGAACATCATAGAGTATACTTAAACACACCCAAATGGCATAGCTTACTGCACATCTAGATTACATACTCCTAGGCTACAAACCTGTACAGCATGTTACTGTACTGAATACCATGGGCAGTTGTAACACAATGGTTGAGTATTTGTGTATCTAAACATATTTAAACCTAGAAAAGGTACAGTAAAAATACAGTATTATAATCTTCATATATACGATCAGTCATTGACATAAACATTGTCATGTGAGCATGACTGTATATTAATGGGTATGATTGTTTCTCTTTAAACATAATTAGATGAATACTGATGGTAGTTTTGAGCGAAATCTTGATCATCCTCTTATACAATTTCCATGTCCTCACATACACATATGTGTTTGTAGAACTTGAAATTTATTCTGCTTTGAGAAGAGCCTTATTATCCAAGAGATTTTAAGAAGCAATACCTGCTATGGTCAAATTGTTCAGATTTTGAGAAATAATAAAGCCAAAAATAAATGGTGATAATAAAGACTTTTAAAATGCCATTCAAAACTCTTACTTATACATATAGTAACTTTAAAAAATAATATTCAGATTCCTTCAGTGTTCAAATATGCTTTCTGTACATATTGTAGCTAGAGTACTTTGCACTAATGGTACCTCAAACCGACGAGGACTTGCAAAATACAATTGTATCTTCAACCATATTTCAGCATATATGTTGTGTATGTTCAGAGATATGGATTCCTTAGGCCTCTCTCATGTGGTCAACACAGCAAGTTTTCACCAATAATTTATTCTGAACATATTTATTCTGGATTTGTTACAGAGTTACAAATATAATATAATTATTATCAAAAATCTTGTAGAATATACTAATCTATAAAGACATATGGAAACATTTCATCCCAAATCAACCTATCTCAATGGAACCACTATTAGCAGCTTAGTAAGTACATGTGTTCAAATGGTGCAAACAAAATGTACAATCACTCATGAGAGCTGACATTCAACTAAATAAATATTGCCTATTGGATATCATTAAACTTCCCTATTGGCTCACAAGGTGCTTGAAGCACAAGCACATTCACTCACAAATGAGCACATCATTATTTATTTTCTTCAATTATATCCTGGTTAAAATGTAGGTGGAGGGTGAGTTTTGTGTCATTGTTTCTTCACTCAGCATTGAATGATAGCTATTTTCCAACACCCAACACCATAATTACTTATGACAATACTTTATTTTAAATCTCATGTAATTCCTTTGCTGTGGATCAATTTTAAGGATAATATATGTATCTGACCAAAAATGATAAATTGAGTAATTATAAAACAGGAAAGAGCGGATATTCTCAATCATATAAACTCAACTGACGTGTCAATCTATTGCATTCTACCCTTTCTTCTATATGTGTTGCATTTGTGTATGTGTGTTTCTATGCTTGTGTACAGGCGTTTTGGGAATGAATTCCAACTAACATGATCTATATATAGAATTTTCTAGTGGTTTAAAATTTTTTCCTTTTTTCATGCTTTTCTCAGGTATTTCATAGCAAGGCCACTTCAAATGCCATTAAATATGCCTTAAAAGAATGGATTTTATTAAGTAATTATTTGCCAGAAGCTTTTGTTTTCATGACCATCAAAAGTAGGACATTTAATTATTCCAGCATGTTTATAGAAGTGTGTCTGTTCTTATAAAAAATAGAATCTAAAAATATATATTTTATAACATGTATTTTTATTAACTGTATACTAGGACTCTTTTTGTTTTGTTTTAATTTTTGTGAATTTCAAAAACAATTTTTGCTTGTCTTCTACCTTTCAATCCTTAAGACAGACATAGTTACAACATAAAGGTTCTACTTTGTATTCTTGAGAGGTAAACCGTACTAGTGTTTGCTTAGAAGCCTTCCAAATACTTTACTTAGTACATATTCACTTTTTATTATTCCTATGAGATTATGGTTCATAGAGAAAAACAGTCTTTCATAGGAGTAATCCTTGTGATCTTGGTTTAGGCACTGGTTTCTTAGGGACTCCAAAAGCACAGCCAATCAAAGGAAAAAAAAAGATGAACTGGACTTCATAAAAAAAAAATGTGTTGCATCAAAGAAAGAGAAGACAACACACAGAATTGTAAAAAATAGTTGCAAATCATTTATTTTGTAGGGGACTTGTATCCAGAATATAAAGAATTCTTACAATAATAAAAAGATCTTTCAATTTAAAATGGGCAAATAATCTGAATAGATATTTATCCAAAGAAGATATAAATATGGTCAACAAGCATATGAAAAGATGCTCAACATCATTAGCTATTAGGGAAATACACATTAAAACCACAATGAGATACTACTTCATACCTACCTTAAGTTGTCTATATTTTTAAGACAGAGAATAAATGATATGGAGAAATTGAAACTTTCATATATGGCTGGTGGAAACATCACATGGTGCAGTCACTTTTAAAAACAGTCTGGAAGTTCCTCAAAAATGTAAAGATTCTATCATCACATGACCTAGCAATTCCACTCCTATATATCTACTCTACACAAGATCAATAAAAACATATATCTACACATAACCTTGAACACAAATGATGTTAGCAGCGTCAGTCATAATAACGAAAAAGTTAAAACAACCTAAATGTCCATCAACTGATGAACATATAAATAAAATGTGATATAGCCATACAATGAACTGTTATTCAATCATATAAAAGAATGAATTATCAATACATTTGACAACGTAGAAAAGCCTTAAAAATGTTATGCTAATGAAGGAAGCCAGACACACCAAAAAAAATATATTGTACGATTCTATTTACATGAACTTTCCAAGGTAGGAGAATCCATAGAGACAGAAAGTAGATTAGTGTTTGCTAGGGCCTGGAAAACGCTCAGAATAGGAACTGAGAGCTGGTAGGTATAAGGTTTCTTTTTGGGATGATGAAATTCTAAAATTGATTATGGTAATGATTGTACAATTCTGTGAGTATATCGAAAACCATCAAATTGTACCCTTTAAATTGGTGGATTTTATAGTGTGTGAATTGTATTTCAGTTAAAGTTGTTTTTAAAACTTTTTTTTTTTTTTTTGAGTTGGAGTCTCACTCTGTCACCCAGACTGGAGTGCAGTGGCCGCT
>NW_007253720.1:1857705-1869924 GCF_000164805.1 Carlito syrichta | reverse complement strand
CACTCACCTCAGCCTCCCAAAGCGCTGGGATTACAGGCTGAGCCACTGAGCCTGGCTTAAAGTTGTTTTTAAAAGTTTAAAAAACTGAGCTCTGGGGGCGGTGGCCAAGGTCGCAGCTGGAGCGCTATGGCCAGGGCAGCGGGGCTCATGACTGAAGTGAGCTGGAAGGTCTTGAAGCGGAGAGCTCCGACCAAGCACTCAGTTTAGCCTGCGACGCTTATCATTAGACTCAATGAAATGGCCAGCTCATTTGATGCAGTCGTCTCCTCTCCACATGCTTTCTTAAGGTCTGGTTCAGTTTATGAACCTCTTAAAAGCATTAATCTTCCAAGACCTGATAATGAAACTCTTTGGAACAAATTAGATCATTATTACAGAATCGTCAAGTCAACATTACTGTTGTATCAAAGTCCAACTACTGGTCTCTTTCTCACTAAAACATGTGGTGATGATCAGAAAGTCAAGATCCAGGACAGCCTATATTGTGCTGCTGGGGCCTGGGCTTTGGCTCTTGCATACAGGCGCATTGATGATGACAAGGGAAGGACCCATGAGCTGGAGCACTCAGCTATAAAATGTATGAGAGGAATTCTCTACTGCTATATGCGTCAGGCCGACAAGGTCCAGCAGTTTAAGCAGGATCCACCCCTAACAACATTTCTTCACTCTGTCTTCAATGTGCATACAGGAGATGAGTTGCTCTCCTATGAGGAATATGGTCATCTCCAGATAAATGCAGTGTCACTCTATCTCCTTTACCTTGTGGAAATGATTTCCTCAGGACTCCAGATTATCTACAACACTGACAAGGTGGATCATGTTTCCTGAATACTCAGTCTTTATTAGTACCTATAAAATTCTTGCTGTACACATTGGTACATAGTGATTATTTATCAAAAATGAAAACTGTGAACAAGGCAAAGTTCTGTATTTCTGCGCTGGCACTGTTATTTGCTTGCTTTTCTTTTTCTGGAGAGAAACTCATCATATATGTTAACCTTATATCTAAATGTAAAGTTCACTTAAGTCAGTCCTTCTGTCTACTAATATAGATAATTGATTTATACCTTTTGGAGGTGAGGACAAAGTAATAAACTGCTACATGACATCCTGTGTCTCATTTTGTGACATTCTTCATTTTAAAATGTTCTAAAACTGGATTAATTAATTCAAATAAGAAACAAATCATTTAGAAATTGGCCCAGAGAAACACACCTTTTTAAAATTCAGAATACCCCCACAAATTTATATAACAATAAAATTTTGTTTTGCATTTAAGATAATTTTTTCATGCTTCTTATAGAAAAGCCTAATTGCATGAGAAAACTCATAAATATTTCATAAAGGATTTTCTAGACTCTGATGGCCCCACAGCTATAAGTCTTAAAGAATATTTTGAAGATTTACAAGGTTAAGATTTTGTCTTTCCAGATTTTGGATGTGCTTTTAATTTTAATAAAGTTTTTAAAACCTAAAAAACGGTTTAAAAAGCTAACACATTAATTCACATTTGTGAACTTCATAAGAAAAATTATATGATAATCTCAAATTATGTACAAAAAGCATTTGATAAAATTAAGTACCAATCATGATTTTTAAAAAACTTTCAGCAAACTAGAAATACAAGAAAACAGCCAGGTGTGGTGGCTCACATCTGTAATCCCAGCATTTTGAGAGGTCGAGGTGGGAGGATTGTTTGAGCCCAGAAGTTTGAGACCAGCCTAGGCAATATAGTAAGACCTCATCTCTACCACAAATTAAAAAATTAGCCAAGTGTGGTGGCATGTGCCTGTAGTTACTCCAGAGGTTGAGGTGAGAGGATCACTTGAGCTTAGGAGTATGAGGTTGTGGTAAGCTGTGATTGTACCACTGTACTCCAGCCTGGGCAAAGTGAGACCCTGATTTAAAAAAAAAAAAGGAGAGAGAGAAAGAAAACATCCTAAATATGACAAAAACAATACACTAAATATACAACTAATAGCATACTTTACCAGTATAAAACTCAACACTTCTCTTTAAGAGCAGGAGCAAGTCAAGTAATTCATCTCTCATCTCTTCTATTCAACATAGTACCAGATGTTCTAGGAAGAGTAATAGGGCAAAAAAGAAAGAAAGAATGACAGAGGGAGGGAGGGAGGGAGGGAGGAAGGAAAGAAAAATATTGAAGTTTGGAAAGAAAGAACTGAGAGTGTTTTCATAGATAATAGTACTGGTTACACAGAACATCCTAACGAGTTTACACAAACACTTCTAAACCTGACAATTTTAAGTCCATATTTTATAGACAAGGTATAATTGAACCTTGCTTTTGTATCCATTCAGAAAAACTTTGTTTTTATTTAGAGTGTTTAATACCTTAACAGCTAATGTATTTATTAATGTGTTTGAATTTGGAGTTACCATTTTATCATTTATATTGTTTGTCTCCATTTTTTGGTCTTTTGTTTCCCTTTTTCTTCTTTTCAAGTATTTGAACATTTTCTTTTTTAGAATTTCATTATAATACATCTATAGACCTTTTTGTGATACCTCTTTGTGTGTGTTTTTTTTTAGTGGTTACTCTAGAGATGACAATATGTGTCCTTGACTTTTTACAATCTACTTAGAGTTGATATTTCACCACCCCATGTAGAATATAAAATCCTTACAACAATATAGGTTCATTTATTATTCCTCAGTGTCTTTTATGCTATTATTATTATCTGTAATTTATATACATACATTATAAACACCATAAAATCATGTTCGAATTCTTGCTTTTATTCTCTGTCTCTTAATAAAAAATTGGATTCAGATCTTTAAAAAAATTCTTGCTTTAAGCATTCAAATGTGTTTTAAAGAAGCTAAGTGAAAATATACCTCTTTTGTATTTACCCAAATACTCAAAACTTCTGATGTTCTTTATTGGCTCTGGAAGATATGTGTCTTCTTCTGATGTCATTTTCTTCAACCAGAAGGATATCCTGTAGCATTTATTTTAGTACATGCCTGCTGGTTACAAAGAACCTTAGTTATCTTTTGTCTAAAAACATTGCATTTCACCTTCTTCTGTGAAGGATATTTTTAATGGACAGATAAATTTGGGTTGATTTTCCTTTTTTTAATCAGAACTTTCTTTTAAGAGGACATTACACTATCTTTTAGCCTCCATAGTCACTAATGAGAAAGCCATAACTTTTATTAAAACATGTAATAATTTGACAGTCATAGAATTTCAAATCTATGGGAGAAATGACTGCCTTTTCAATAAGTGGTCTTGACTACTGGGTATCCATGTACACAAATGAAACTTTACTCCTCCCTCACACTCTACACAAAATTCAATTCCAGAGACCATTTTTAGGTAGTCAGGATAGGGAAATTCATCATAAACTCACACTATTATTCTGGAAGTTTCAGGAGATGAGGGAGGTCTTTGATGGATTTGAGAAATTAGAATGAATGTGTCAGACAGCGTTTGCCAAACTGACCCACAGAATAAATCTGGTCAGTGACCTGTATTTGTAAGGCCTGAAAGCTAAGAATGGTTTTTACATTTTTAAAGGGTTTGCTTAAAAAAATGAAGAATATGTGACAGAAGTCATTTGTGGCTTAAACAGCTTAAGTTACTCACCATCAGGACCTTTTCAGAAAGAGTTTGTTATTCCCTGCATCTGGGACCAAAGATATCTTTACCCACATTGTCTCCTTTTTAGAGAAATAGCATTTTCCAGAAGCCTAACTGTGGTCTAATGTGTACTTCCTCTTCATAAAGATGGCTTCATTGAAGTAAATATAGTCTTGAGCATAGCAGCATTTCATGTTAGGCCAGGCCCCAGAAGTATAGTAGAATGAGATCCAGACACAAATTATAACCTTATCTATGATATGGCCTCACAGGAAACTAGTGGAAGTCATTCCTAAATGAAAGGCAGAGGCCTAGTGAAGTGGAATAGGGTGAAGTTTCATTTTTTCTGGAGGGTCTCTCAGACTGTCATCACAGAATCCAGGGGGCACCTCCTGGACTTCTTCTAACTGTTTTCTATCTTCAGGTCTTGATTTCTCAAAAAACAGAAAGCGGAGAGGAGAAGAAACAAAGGAAAATGCAAGCGACTACTGAGATTTTGATTCAGGACCATCATGCAGTCCTGAATAAAAGATGAAGCTCAGAACCAAAATGTTCTGAGAACAGCTAGGGTCTTTTAAAATCTGTGGTTTCTGCATGTGATCACCTTGCTGTGCTCTAAATGTTGTCCTGCAGGGTCAATAGTCCTATCCTTAAAATAAAAATTGTTTAGCTGCTGGTCATCTGGGGTCCCAAGGAAGGGAGGAGTGGGGAGTGGCTATTGTACACACCTCTGCAGCCAGGCTTTGAAAGATAAGGGTGCAGAACCACAAAAGACAAAAAACAAAACTAAACAAAACAAAAAACTGTGATTCTAGAAGGACACTTCTAAACCTGATAATTTAAAGTCCATATTTTATGGACAGGGTATGATTGGGTTTTGCTTTTTGTAACCATTCAGAATAACAAGTTAACAAACAAGTTTTTTTAAAGTTAGAAACGGCATATAAGGGAAAGATAAAAATGGAAGATGGGGAAGAGAAAGGACAGAAGGGAAGAAAGAAAGAAAGGTGAATTCTCCTACACACACACACACACACACACACACACACACACACACTTATTTAAACCTCCATCCTCATCTCATTCTCCAAAAATGATGGGTTTTTTCCTCACTTGCATTTATGAGGCTAAGTTATGTCCACCAGTGAAAAAATGCCAACAGAAATCTTTATAGAAAATACCATCTTTGATAGCAGTGACTGACAATGACCATTTCATCAGTGAAGCTGTCTTCTCATTTCCATTCACTTTACAAACAGTTCTTGAGCACTTGCACTGTTTCAGGTCCATTGTGACAATCTTACGTTCAGTATCTGGACTACAATTCATACTGCTTGGTAATGAAGGACAGAGATTTTTCATAGAATGAAAGATTTCTCTTTTCACACGTTTGTTATTATTTTAAAAACAAACTATTCTCAAATAAGAAGGTCAAGGCTAGGGTGAAGACAGATGAAGTATGAATCAAGGAGTCTTCTCAAACTGGTAATTAAAAATACTAATTTGTATAGAATATGCTCTAGTGTAGAGGACTGAAGTAAGAGCAAATGAGTAAGGATGAGGTGAGATTGATGGCTTTTGTCAGTGGAGTGGAGTAATGTGGTAAGGAAGAGCTATGAAAGAGTGTCAGAAAACAGGAATGGGTCCGGAATGGAAATAGGGTTCAGGAAGACTATTTTGTATTTTCCTTACTAGTTTAAAGAAGCTATTTTTACAGAAGGTATAAAATCACGCTCATTTTGAAGCTTGAGTGAGGGCCGGGCATGCCCATTTCTCAATTGCTAAAACTGTGGTGATTTTACTTGTGGTATGGGTTGATGTGGGAGACTAAGATGAAGTCAGGATCAGGTGTGTGGGAATCAAATCTGTTTGTTACATTTACTTGATAATTTTGGAAAATGGGGCATTTACATAAGACATAGGAATGACAGCAAGATTAGGAAGACTGAGTGGCAGAAGTAATGCAAGAGTTCGTGATGGGTGAGTCATGTGTAGTGAGCATCACAGAGTTCTTTTTGTTGGGGGGGATAACTGATAATATAAAGTAGTGGTTTGGGGGAGCACATAGCATCAATAAAGGTACCCACACTTTACCTGTATGATGACCACATATGTACCTAACCCACATTTGTATCCCACGTTTTAAAAATAAAATAATTTAAAAAATAAATAAATAAAGCAGTAGTTTTACTTAAATGTAAGCATCACATGGCAGCTGTCATTGGTAGGAGGGTCAGATATTTCTGTTTACTATATCCCAGTAGTCAAAAGAATGATTTTAAAATAGAATGAAGGTTAAGGATGGATTAAAAATTAGGGATATTTCTTTTTTATATTACTTGACAGTCACATAATCACTGCCTTTACAGGGGATAATGGACCAAGTGTGTGCCTAATAGTTGGTAACAGTTAAAGATGGACTCAGGATTAGAAATAGGATAAAATCAAGGATGTGGGAATTGAACGTTACCCAAACATTATTTTTAAAAATGATCTATAACTGGAAAGAGTCTTGGCAGGAGTCAAGGATTAGCTAAGGGTCAGTGATGGGGTGAGTGAAGATCCTGTGTGTTTATTTTTCACATTAGCTGCTCACAAAACAGTATTTTTTACTATTATTATATATTAGGATAGTAGTTAGGGCTGGAATGGATCAGGAATTTTGTGAGGATTAGGGATATCTGTTTTAATATCATTGGCAATAGTACTTATTCTACATAGGATAATATAGTGGATTGGAATCAGTGATAGGGATCGAGTCATTTCGAGGTCTGAGAAGAATGTTGCTGGTAATTTAATGGGTATTGCGTTAAATATGTAAATTGCCTTGGATAGGATGGACATCTTAACAATGTTGATTCTTCCAGTCCATACACATGGAATATTTTTCCATTTGTTTGTGTCGTCTTTGATTGCTTTGAGCAGTGTTTTGTAGTTTTTGTTATAAAGGTCATTCACATCTCTGGATAGGAAGATGCCAAGGTATTTCTTTTCTTTCTTCTTTCAGGTTATTGTGAATGGGATTGTGCTTTTTATTTGGGTTTCTGTTTGTTTATTGTTGTGTATAGAAATGCAACTGTCTTTTGCACACTTACTTTATACCCTGAGACTTTGCCAAAGTCCTTTTTCAGTGCAAGGAGGTTTTTGATAGATTGTCTTGGGTTTTCGAGGTCGTCTCAAAATTATATTTTCTGCAAAGAGAGATAACTTGACTTCCTCATTTCCTATTTGGAATCCCCCGATCTCCTCTTGTCTGATTGCTCTAGAAAGGACTTCCAAAACTCTGTTAAAAGGAGGGGTGAGAGTGGGCATCCTTGTCTTGTTCTGGCTTTCAGGGGAAATGGTCCAATTTCTGTCTGTTTGACTGTATGCTGGCTGTGGGTTTCTCATAGATGGCTCTTACTATTTTTAGGTATGCTCCATCTATGCCTAGATGTTAGAGAGTTTTGTTTTTTTTTTTTATCAAGAAGGGGTGCTGAATTTTATCAAAAACTTTTTCCACATCTAATGATATAATCATGTGGTTTTTGTTTTTACATCTGTTGATGTATTTAATTATGTTTATGATCTTGTGAAAGTTGAACCAGCCCTGTATCCCAGGGATGAAGCCTACTCGGTCGTGGTGGATGATATTTGAGATGTGTTGTTGGATTTGGTTTGCTATGATCTTGCTGAGATTTTTAACATATATGTTCATCAAGAATATTGGCCTGTAGTTCTCTTTCTTTGTTGGATCTTTACCTGGCTTCGGTACCAATGTGATGTTAACTTCATAAAATGATTTGGGGAGAGTTCCATCTTTCTCAGTTGCTTGGAATACTTTCAATAGGATTAGCATCAGTTCCCCCTTGTATGTTTTGTAGAATTCTGCAGGAAAACCATCTAGTCCAGGGTTTTCTTTCTTTTTTTTGGTAGGTAGTTTTCTTATAAGATAGTCAATTTCCTGGGTTGTTATTGGTCTATATAGGGTCTCAATTTCTTCTTGTTTCAACATGGGTAGGCTGTGTGATATCAGAAAGTCCTCCATCTCCTTTGGTTTTTCAAGTTTGTTTCCAGGCAAGTGTAATAGTAGTCTCTGATAATTGTTTGTATTTCTTTGGGGTCAGTTGTGACTTGATCTTTTGCATTTCTGATTCTTTTTATTTGGGCTTTTTCTCTCTTTTTCTTCATTAGTTTAGCTAGGTGTTCATCAATCTGTTTATCCTTTCAAAGAACCAGTTTTTTGTTTCATTGTTTTTTTAAATTATCTTTTTGTCTTCTATGTCTAGAATTTGGGCTTTTATTTTGGTGATCTGGATTCTTCTGCTGAAGTTAGGGTTTTGGTGGTTGTGCTTTTCCATCTTCCTTAGGTGATTTGTTAGGCTGTTAACTTGTGATCCTACCATTTTCTTCATGTGTGTTCGAAGATATATAAATTCCCCTCTTACTACTGCTTTCGGGGCATCCCAGAGGGTTTGGTAAGATGTTTCTTTGTTTTCATTTGTTTCGAGGTATCTTTTAATCTCAGTTTTGATTTCCATGTTGACCCAGGAGTTGTTTAGCATCATGCTATTTAGTGTCCATGTCTTTGTGGGTTTTGGAGTAGCTTTGTTGGTGTTGTTATTTATTTTTATTCCACTGCAGTCTGAGAAGGTGCATAGCCGTATTTCGATTTTATGGAATTTGTTTATGCTTGATTTATGTCCGAAGATGTATGTTCCATGTGGTGATGAGCAAAAAGTATATCCATGGTTGTTGGGTGGAGTTTTCTGTAGATATCTATAAAGTCCATTTGGTCAAGCATCAAGTTGAGGTTCTGGATCTCTGTTGATTTTTTGCCTCAATTATCTATCTAGGTTTGTTAATAGGGTATTTAAGTCCCCAGCTATGATAGTGTTTGAGTCAATGTCTTTTTTAAGTTTACCTAGAAGCTGCTTTATAAAGGTTAGTGCTTCCATGTTGGGTACATATATGTTTAGGATGGATACTTCTTGTTGATGGATTGAACCATTTATCATTATGTAGTGACCTTCTGTATCTTTTAAAATTTTGATAAGTTAAAGGATATTTTGTCTGATATTAAGATTGCAACTCCTGCTTTCATTTGTGTTCCATTCGCCTGATAAATTGTTTTCCATCCTGTTACTTTGAGTCTGTGAGTGACCATTCTGGTGAACTGAGTCTCCTGAAGACAGCATATTGTTGCATCATTTCTTTGTATACATTTTGCCATTCTATGTCTTTTCAGTGATTCATTCAGTCCATCCACATTCAGGCTAATTATTGAGATGTGAGAGTTTATCCCTGTCATGAAGTTCTTATAGGGTTTGTTGTTGTTGTTGTTTCTTTATTTGTTGATTTTTCTAATGATATTTGGGTTGATAAATCTTGGTTTTAAATACCATTCTCCAATAAGAGGAACCAGAGCTTCATGAAGAATGATTGATTCTAGGACTGGGGCAGGAAATATACAAGATGAACCTGAAGCATTTCAGGTAAGTAAGAACATACTCCCCCAAAAATATAACATTGATGGGGGTATGTCAAAGGGACACAGGAGACAACAGACAGCTCCCAATGGCCAAAGCTGGAACAATTTCAGCACCAAAATAAGGTAGTATTGGATTATAACCCAAAGTATAAAATGAAATATATCCCTGAGTCATACTAGTATAAATAAATGATTAAATAAATAAATGAGGGAGAAGAGACAGATCTCTCACACAAATGAATTTCACATAATTTATGAAAATACTTGTCTTGCAAGGAGGTGTGGCATGGAGCTCCACATTTTAAGTGTGAGCTGCTTATAATGACTTTTTTCTAATGAATAAGAAGCAAGAAAAAAAGAATTTTTTTTTGCCCTGGAGAATCCTGACAAGCACCAATGCAGTTAGATGATCAAGATCAACATCAACAATGATGTCATGTTTACAGAATGTACCCTTAGTGTGATGTGATGAAAATGGCACTTTGCCTCTGTGATCTTTCTCTTCAAAGGCCATAATCCCAGTTTAATCATGAAAGAAACATTAGGGAAATTTGAGTACAGGGACATTATACAAAATATTTCTTCAGTACTACTCAGAACTATCAAGGTCACTAAAAGAAAGAAGGAAGGAAGGAAGGAAGGAAAGAGAAAGAAAAAAGGAAAAAAGAAGGGAGGAATGAAGGGAAGGAGGAAGGAAGGAAGGAGAAAGAAAAAAGGAAAAAAGAAGGGAGGAATGAAGGGAAGGAGGAAGGAAGGGAGGGAGAAAGGGAGGGAGGGTGGGGAACAAGAAAGAGAGAAAAGAAAAGAAAAAAGTCTAAGAATCTCTCATAGACCAGAGGAGCCTAAAGAGACATAAAAACTAAATGTAATAATGTGGGATCTTATATGAGATTCTGAAACAGAAAAAGGACATTAGGTAAAAACTGGGGAAATCTGAATAAAGTGTAGTGATTAGTATCAATATCGGTTCCTTAATCGTGACAAATACACCATATTCGTGTAAGATGTTCACAGTAGGAAATTGGCTGGAGGGAATATGGGAACTCTCTGTACTAGCTTCACAACTTTCCTGTAAATAGACATCTTTTCTAAAATGAAAACTTTATTTTAAGAAATAAATAAATGGCAAAGATGAGGGACTTGGTGTTTATAGGGTAAGTATATGCAGAAGATTATGAATGGTTAGAACATCAGACCTAGGAATATCTGGTTTACACCTTATTTAGAAATATGTTTTGGAAACAAAGTTGATTTTACATCAGATGAGGAATGGAGTGGGTTTCAGAGACAAAATGGGGCAGTATTTGGTAAAGGTGATAGTAAAATACTGGGGAGACTTAGGCATGGCATAAGGATGAGAGGGTTGGTGTTATAAAAATTGTTTTGCACTTCAATTGGTGATAAAATCAGCTCTTTTGTTTATTTGTTTATTTACCAAGAGGGACGATGTAGGTGCCTCAGAAAAAGTCAGAGTTTGGGATGGAGTGAGGTAGAGAATGCAAAAAAGAGAAGGCATAGAAAAAAGGCTACACTTTAGGTATTGGACATGGGTATGATGAGGGAGAGAGAAATTATTGTTTCTCACATTACTTGATACAAAGATACAGTGATTTAATCATTTTCTGTGGGAGTGTATGAATAGCCATTTCAATTCATCCAAATGTCCTGCTAGTACCCTAGAAGTTCTGTCTATTCATAACACAGAGCAACATTCTTGTGGATAACATTACCACCCAGGAGACTGGGCAGGGAGTGGACCAATAGGATGGCCCTTGGAGACTGTCAGATGCCCAAGAGGCTTCTCTTTTCCAGGTGCTATGGTTATCATTGACACCCTCAAAGCGCTACAGTAAGGTCCAGGAGACAGGTATTATAAAAGGGTTCTCTATACTTCTTCCCAACTTGTTATCAGTCGTCCTACCATCACAGTATTCAGAATTCAGGGCAAATGTCTTCAGAGCTCATTCTTACTCTCACCACATCCCTAGCCACACCTCCTCCTTCACCCAAAATTAAAAGTCCACCTGATCACCTGGTGCCATGGTTTTTAACCTCTGGTCGCCTCTTAAAATCACAGGAAACTTTTTTAAAAACACAAAACTCCATACCCACAGGTTCTAATTTTATCAAATGGGGATAGAGTACAGGTGTCAGTATAACCAAAAGTGTTCTCAGGTAACAACCACCAATCCAATCCCTGCTTTCTGACTACTGCTTTTGGTCACCTCACCAGTTACATTGGCACTTTCCTTCAAGGTCCCAGCCAACAATTTATGTGAGCTTTTAAAGTTTTCCTCTCTTCAAACTGGAGACAATTACTGTACAATGGAGACAGGAGGCACCCAGTTTACAGTCCATCTGGATATCCTGGATGTCTCAAAACACCAAATAAAAACAGGAGAAGGTATAATGAGCCAACCCTCAGAAAGGAATGCAGAGGGCAAGTGGGTTTTCAAGTGTCAGCATTGAGTCAAAAGAGAAGATGAACCCGCAGACCGCGATGGTGACTTTAAGCCCTCTGGAAGGTTCTCTGCTGTTTGTGGCCCCAGTATGCTCAGTCCTGCTGTTTGTGTGACCTGCATGTCTTCCTTTTTGAGTCAGAATGAAGTTCTCAAAACAGAAACGCCGCCATCTGGGTCCCAGGGAAGAAAGGAGCTGGGGTGGCTGTGGGTCTCTCTGCAGCCATGTTCCAGGGGGACAAGTGAATTCACAGAGGGGAGCAGGAGGTGGCAGCTATGGAAAGGGAGCAGGCAGGGTTCCTGGGTCTTACACCATAGGAAGGGAAGGAGTGCAGGGGGCCAGTTCAGCCTGAGAGGGAGCCCTAGGCTACTGTGCAGATGGAAGACTCCAGGGTTCCAGGCCAGGCCCTGAAGGCCAAGGAAAGACGAGGAGTCCCAATAAGGTTCTGTCAGAGAAGGGCCCGCCCCTGCCCTCTAAGTCAGGGATCCCCAACCCCCTGTCCACCAACTGTACCACACAGCAGGAAGTGCCGCAGTTAGCAACAAAGCTTCGCCTGTATTTACAGCCACTAAGGTGGCATTAGATTCTCATGGGGAGCGTGAACCATGGGAGGAATCTAGGTTTGCACATTTCCTTGTGAGAATCTTATGCCCCGATGCTCTAGAGTGGAGCTGAGGTGGTG
>NW_007253720.1:1855658-1857231 GCF_000164805.1 Carlito syrichta | reverse complement strand
CCGGCCGCCTCTGTCCCCACCCGTAGCCAACCACACAGCGGGACGATCCCCCAGGCCCTAGAAAACCTCTCCGGCACACCATTTCCTGACTCTCCAGCTGCGGTTCCTGGGTTGTGTGTTTCACAAAACCCACCGCGGATCTGTCGGCAGCTGCGGAGAAATGCCCCAGAACTGCTTATACGTAGAACTCCGGGGGTTTTGCTTTGCCCGAAGCTCCCGGTCGCTTCCCCGTTAAGCCCCAAGAGAAGAACCCCTGCGCTCCTCCAAGTCTCACACTGGCGTTCTGCCTTGAGTGTCATACGCCCCGGTGACCACTAGATGTCAACAGAGACCCAGGCGGGACGCCTCGCCTTCCCTTCCAGGGCAGAGGGCGACCTTTTCACAGGTCAGGGGTTTCCTACTCCAGTCAGGGGGATTAGGGCTCAGGACCATCCAGCGCCCCCTGTGCCTCCCTCTCACCCCTCACTCGCATTTTTGAGCAAATGAAGGCTGAACACCACTTTCTGCGGGCACCTGGGATACTCCTCCCTTTACAAGCCCCTCTCCTCCCACATCCCTCCGTGCGAATGAACATTTCCACGGATAACGTCGGATAGGACAGGCCTGCGGATGTAGCGGTCTTGGCTGTCCCCGTGTTCCCCGTGCCCGCGGCCTCCCTCCCCACGCGATAGGGGCCTGGGATCCCAGGTGCTCTTTGGACCTAAGGATAGTTGACACCAACAACTGGGAGTACTGTAGGCTTGGCTGAAAACAGGGGTCACATCTTAGTAGCTGTGTGACTTTGAGCTAGTTATGAACTTCTGTGTGGATTGTAATAGTGGGTCATGGGATTAGTACAAGGATGAAATGAGTCAACATTTAAAAAATACTTATGATGATGCCTGGCAAATATTAAACACCAAATGTGTGTCAACTATTCTAATTTGTCATCTTGGTCCCTCATAGGAAGGCCTTAGTAGTTACCTATTTTTCCTGACATTTCCCTTCTTCTTTTTTTTTTTTTTTGAGTTGGAGTCTCACTCTGTCGCCCAGACTGGAGTGCAGCGGCCACCGCAGCCTCCACCTGCTGGGCTCCGGCGATCCTTCCACCTCAGCCTTCCAAGTAGCTGGAACTTATTTTTTTTTTTTTTTTTTAGTTGGACTCTCACTCGGTCACCCACCCGGGAGCGGCCACTGCAGCCTCGACCTGCTGGGCTCCGGCGATCCTTCCGCCTCAGCCTTCCGAGTAGCCGGAACTACAGGCACGCGCTACCATGCCCGGCTGATTTTTTGATTTATTGTAGAGATGAGGTCTCGCTGCCCAGGCGGGTCTCGAACCCGCGGGCTCAGGCAATCCACTCACCTCAGCCTCCCAAAGGCAAGGGATTACAGGCTGAGCCACCGAGCCCGGCTCAAATTTCCTTTTTTATAAAAACACCATTTACATTGTATTACAGATCTATCCTACTCCAGTATGACCTCATCTTAACTAATTACAGTTGCAATGACATTATTAACGTTTTCCAACTCAAAGTTCTTTTTTTTTTTTTTGAGTTGGAATCTCACTCGGTCGCCCAGACTGGAGTGCAGTGGC
>NW_007253720.1:1838694-1854392 GCF_000164805.1 Carlito syrichta | reverse complement strand
TCTGAGTTTTAGATAATTGTTATTCTGACTGAGGTGAGATGATAGCTCCTTGTAGTTTTGATTTGCATTTCCCTGTTTATTAGTGATGCTGAGCACTTTTTCATATACTTGTCTTCTTTTGAAAAACATCTGCTTAGATCCTTTGCCCATTTTAAAAATTGGGTTGTTTATTTTCTTGTTGTTGGACTGTTAAAGTTTCTGGTTTTTTTTTAAGTTTCTTGCATTTTTTTGGACAGTGGCCCCTTTATCAAATGTACCATTTATAAATATTTTCTCCCATTCCAAAGGTTGGCTCTTCTCTCTGTTGATTGTTTCCTTTGTTGTGCAGAAACTTTTTAGTTCGATGTAAGCCTTCTTCTCTGTTTTTGCTTTTGTTGTCTGTGCTTTGGGGTTGTTTTCTAAAAGTCACAGCTCAGACCTATGTCATGGAGGTATTCCTCTACGTTTTCTTCTAGTAGTTTACAGTTTCAGAGCTTACCTTTAACTCTTTAATCCATTTTGAGATTTTTTTAATATGGTGTAAAATATGTGTCTAAATTCATTCTCTGCTTGTGGATATACAAGTTTTCTTTTTACCACCATTTACTGGTGATATTGTTCTTTTCCCCAGTGTGTGTTCCTAACTCTTTTTTGGTCCTACTGTTCTATAAAGCTTTGGTGTTGCTGCTGCTGTTGCATTCTGGATTGAGACAGGCCTGATGGTATATCACTAGAGTTTCAGTGTTCTCCAAGAACACATGAGAGAAAGCAGAACCTTCTCATTCTACCTACAGCTAGAAGTCCTTCCCCCATGCTCTAAATATTTGCCTCTGGGAGTATAGATTCAGGGGCTATGCAGAAAATGTTGCTCTGGGGACAATAATTGAGCTCCCATATAGCAGGTCCTGTGTCTAACCTACTCAAGGACAAAGTTCTATTTGAAGAATTTACACAGCTTCCAGCTTCAGAAATGTCTTAAATGCTTTATATGTTAACTGTGTTGACTCATTCACTGCTCCCATTGAACCATAGTTCAAAGAACTGGAAAAGAAGACAGTCCAAAATCGCAGAGGTTTCTATATGGAATTAAGCATCTTCATCTCAAAGACAGCTTGCAGGCCCTTTAGAGAGCTCACTAAACTAGAAGATGACAACTGCATTGATGCATCAGTTGTATCCATGCAGTGACTATTTTGTTAATAAATTCCAGTAATACAACCAGGTGTTCCTAATGAATGTATCACAAGAATAATTTCAGTGAATGGAAGAACAAGGCCCAGCACCAAGGAAGGTGCTTGCAAGAGAAAGGTTATTCAGATATGTATAATCTGGTTGGACAGCTTCATTAACATTTCCCTCTCTGCTAGTGCCTGAGTCCACCCTACAAAAATCCATGGCACACATCCAAATTTATATAAAGATAGGCTAGGTTATTCATACCAACCCTTCCTCTGAAAACAATTTTTAAAAACCTGGATAATATTTAAACAATACTCTCTTCAAACAATTAAAGAGCTCAGAAGGGAGTAAGGTATTTTCTGGTGAAAGAAGAAAAGAAAATGGAGACTCAGCAAGATAAATGAGAACTAGAAGCCATTTTTACTTTGTGAATATTTGCCAAATCAGAAAATTGCAACTTTCAGTTTGATAGCCTTTTAGGGTAAGGCAAATATAAACTAAAGGTCAAGATGTATACAAAGTAGGAAGTCTAACATGAGAGCCTTCCTTCAATAAGCTGGCCCTCGAAAAGGCTACACTCCAGGGTGTCAATGAATATTATGTGGTCCAGCGCTCACACAGAATATCATCTTTGGTTCTACTAGCCTGATTATTTAGGGAATCTCAAGTCTTAAAATTTAAGATTGTCATCAACTAAAAATACCCCCAATAACCTGGCAGAGGCAAATGGAAATCCTCTCTAAAGGAAAATAAAGTTGTTGCTACAGATAATTGTTAAAATACAGTGACCAAAATAACACAGGGACATGAATAAACACGTCACCATGAGCAAGAGCAAGCAGAATAACAGACAAAAAAGATACAAAATTCCAGTTATTGGGATTATTAGAAACAAACCATAAAAACAACTATGCTTTCAATGTTTTAAGTTATGAAAAAGGAAATCCCACTTCTGGTCACTGTGCAGTAACAGAAACCAAGTTACCTTCATATCTGAAACAACCCCAAACTACAAATATATGAAACAACAGTTATTAAGATACTGAATATCAAGTTACAAAGAATAGTAACCCTTGAAGATAAACAATAGATGATGTAACTCCCCGAAATATGCAAACTTACTGCTTTAAAAGAGTTTCTGGGTCTCATCAGCAGAGAAGGATAAACCAGGCAGAGCCTAGCAGACTCCATGAGTTGAGGAGTTAGAGATGAGGGTTGGAGAGAATGAAGTAGCTCAAGTTTGCTAAGCAGAGTATGGAGAGATGAGTGCACAGAGAGAAAATTTAGGAGATCTGAAGGAATACATGTGTGGTATATGAAACTGCCTAAGACTGGAAAAAGAACTACCCAAAAGGACTAGAGGGAACAGTACCCAGCATTTACATAGAACTAAGAACAACACCTATTCCCACTAGCCAGACTTAAAGTCCAAAATTCCGATGTCTGCCTGGGCAAGGTGGGACACACTTAATCAGCAAGGGTAGCCTGCACAATGAATATTTGTATACTTAATCCTAAATTGTACCCCACAATTTTAGAGTAAAATCATTGAAATGAAAAAAAAAAAAAACCCAAAACAAAATTCAGGTGCATTGAGCAAAGTACTCAGAAGGTTCTTGCCTCAGTAATGGAGAATAATTATCCTATGCTAAACATAGATCTGGTACCACCTAAAACCCCCAAAGAATCAAACTATTTTCAAGTAGCTTAACTGCACTATAATAAAAATGTCAAAAATATTTCTAGAAATACAAAAATATTCAGTATCCAACAAGGTTAAAGTCACAATGTCTGATGTCCAATAAAAAGTTACCAGTTATGCAAAGAATCAGTAAAATATAACTCCAAATGAGGGGGAAGCCAACTGAAATTGACCTGAATTTGGAATAGATTTGAAACTGGAAGAAAAAAATTAAAACAACTATTATAACTGTCAGTGTTCAAAATGGTAAACAAAGACATGGAAAATATAAAAAGAGCCCAAAGTCAAACTTCTAGAAATAAAAAGTAACAATATTTAAAATGAAGATTATACTGTATTAACATCAGCTCAAACATAGCAAAAGATGAGAGAACTTGAATATAAAGTGATAAAAACTACCAAAAATGAAATACAGAGGGAAAAAGCTATTTAAAAAATTTTAAAACACAAGTGAGGTGTGGGATAACTTCATATAGCCTAAAACACGTGCAATTGGCATCCCCCCCAAAAGGGGGACTATTTGAAGGATAATGGCTGAAAATTTTCCAAATTTGATGAAAATAATAAATTAACAGACACAAGAAGCTCAGTGAACCCAAGCAGAAGCAACACAAAGAAAACTCTACTAAAGTATATTACAACCAGATTTCCAAAAACCATGGACATAAAAAAGAATCTTAAAAGTTGCCAGAGTGACCGAGTACTGTGTCTCACATCTGCAATCCCAGTACTTTGGGAGGCTGAGGCAGAAGTATCACTTTAGGCCAGGAGTTCAAGACCAGCCTGGGCAACATTGCAAGACCCCATCTCTATGATTTTTTTTAAAAATTAGCTTGGCATGGTGGTACACACCTGTTATCCCAGTTACTTGGGATGCCGAGGCAGGAGGATCACTTGAGCTCAGGAGTTTGAGGTTACAGTGAGCTATTATTGAACCACTGCACCCCAGACTGGTTAGCAGAGTGAGACCTCATCTCAAAACAACAACAACAGCAACAACAACAACAGTAACAAAAACAAGTCAGAGGAAAAAAGACAGTGTGTTCAGAGGAACATAAATGTGGATGACAGCAGATTTCTCAGTGGAAACAATATGAACAAGAAGACAGGGGAGAAACATCTTTAAAGCATTGAAAGAAAAAAATCTGTCAACCTGGATTGCTATATTTAGTGAAAATGTCCTTTGAAAACAAAGATCACAGAAAGGTTTTGTAGAAATACTAAAGCTGAGCAGATTCATTACTAGCAGACATACTCTACAAAAAAAAAGTTAAGGAAGTCCTGTAGGCAGAAGGAAAATAATTCCAGAGGGAAATGTGGATCTACAAAAAGAAAAAAAATAGCACTAGAAATGGTAACTACATGGGTTAAATATATAAGAACTTATTATTTATTTAAATCTCTTTTAAACGATTTTTAAACAAAAATTTAGTGTTAGGTGTATATTATATCTAGAAATAAAATGTATGACAACAGCATGAAGGCTGGGAGAGAACATGTGAATGTATACTATTGTGAGGTTCCTATCCTATACTTGGAGTTGCATAACATTACTTGAAAGTAAACTTGGATAAGATAAAGGTATAGGTCAGGCTAGGTGGCTCAGCCTGTAATCCCAGCACTTTGGGAGCCCTAGGCAAGTGGATTGCCTCAGCCCACAAATTCAAGACCAGCCCAGGCAACTTGGCGAGGCCTCGTCTGTACAATAAATTAAAAAAAAAAAAATTAGCAGGGCATAGTAGCGTGTGCCTGTAGCTCTGGCTACTTGGAAGGCTGAGACGGAAGGCTTGCTGGAGCCCAGCAGGTTGACTCTGTGGTGGCCGTGAGTGTGCCACTGCACTCCAGCCTGGGCAACAGAATGAGACTCAAACTCAAAAAAAAAAAAAAAAAAAGATAAAAGTATACACTATAATCCCCAAAGCAACTGTTAAAATAAAGCAGCAGTATAGCTAATAACTAATAAAACAACAAAGGAATAAAATGAAGTCATACTCAATAAACTCAGAAGAAAACAGAATAAACAACTAGAAAACAAAAACAGATGAGCTAAATAGAAATGAATAGAAAGACCATAGGATGAAACCTAACCATAGAAATAGTAACATAAACTGTTAATGGTCTAAACACCTCATTTAAAATGCAGAGTTGTATTTTATTTTTTACTTGTTGCATCGTATAGAAATAATATTTTTATGTATTGATATTGTATCCATATTTACTTACTAGTTCTAGGGGTTTGTTTGTTAGAATCTTCTGAATTTTCCACAAATACAATTATGTAAAAAAATTTTAAAAAATAAAATGCATAATATTCCATTGTGTATATGTACAAGAACAAAATCATGAATTTTGCAGCAATCTGGTTGGAATTAGAGTTTATAATACTGAGTGATCTCTCACAGAAACAAAGATCTGAGCATCACATGTTCTCACTCATAAGTGGACCTTGAACCACTACTGCAATACTATAAGATAAGGATTGGCAGTGGTGGGAAACTACGGGGCAGGGGGACAGGGAGGGGCAGGGAGGTAGGATTAATGGTAGTCAATATCTGTCTGGGGACAGGGGGCACACCTCATCAACAAGGGTACCTGCACAATGAATATTTGTATACCTAACCCTTAACTGTACCCCACAACTTTAAAATAAAAAAAATATATTATATTATACGATAAAATAAAAATGAAATAAAATGCAGTGTTGTTAGATTGGATAAAGCGAAACTCAACTATATGCTGCTTACAAGAAACGTACTTTAAATGTAAAGATAGATATGGGTTAAAAATAAAAGAATGAAAAATGATACACCATTTAAACTCAATCAAAGGAAAGCCTGAGAGGTTACATTAATACGAGAAAAAGTAGGCTTCAGAGATTTTTTAAATCTTGGATTTTTAAGTTATTTCATAATTTAAAAATGGCTAATTCATCAAGAGCACATATCAATCTAAATTTTTATACACCTATTAACAGAACTTCACAATATATTTGACACAAACTAAATGAACTGCAAGAAGAAAAATTCATTACTATAGTCAGAAATTTCAATACTATGCTTTCAACAATGAATACAATAAGTAGTTTAAAAAATCAGTAAAGACTTTTAAGACATGAACAGCACCATCAACTTGACCTATCTGACATTTATAGAACACTCTGCCTAACAGAAAAGAAACACACATCATTTTCAAGTACTCACAGAACATTCCTCAAGATAGATTGTATTTAGGGTCTTAAAATTAGTATGAACTACTTTAAGGGAATTCAAATGATACAAGGAACATTCTCTAATCACAATGAAATTAACATAGAAATCAGTATTGGAAACATCTTCAGGAAAAAATTTCCACATGTTTTGAAATTACACAATTTGGAACAACATAGATGTAAAAGTAGAATCCAGTAAAGAAATTAGAAAATATTTCAATGTAATGAAAATAAAAACACAGCATGTCAAAATTTGTGGGATGCCATTAACCAGTACTTAGAAGTAACTTTATAGCACTAAAGACCTATAAGAGCAACGAATAAAGGCCTCACATCATTGATCTTAACTTTTAACCTAAGAATGAAAAAAAAAATGAGCACATTAAACTTGAAGCAAGCAGAAGAAAGACAATTATTACATTGGAGTAAAAAAGATAGTGAAATAAAAGAGAAAAACAATAATGAAAAAATAGTAGAACCAAAAGTTGGTTCTTTGAGAAAATCAGTAAAACTGATAAACTCCTAACCAGAATAATTGGAAATAAAAGAGAGAAGGCAAAAATAAAAAATAAAAAGATACCAGTATGAATGAAATCAGGAATGAAGGCAAACGTTCATCACCACAGATTTTATGTATTAAAAATAATAAGATAAAATTAACAACTTTATTATACCAATATAGTAGAGATATTTTTTCTTTTGTGTAGTTTCCTGCTGTTTTTCCTCTTTATTTTATTGTAAAAATGTGGGGTACAAATCATGATTAGGTACATAGGAAGTCTACGTGGAGGTGAAGTTTGGGCCTCCAACTGGTCCTCACTTCCCCTGGTTTAGGATGAAGTACCCTTAGTGTTGTTATGTGTCCACCCCCTCCCCGGCAGTGTTCTGTTACTGCAGATCCCTCTCTCAGAATTATGAGATGAATGTTTAGTACCCACTGGGGAGTGAGTCAATAGTAGAGATTTTAAATGAAATAGATAAAGTCCTTAAAAGACACAAGCCCACAGCAAGAAAAGTGCTTACAAGAATTCACAGCCCTACATCTATTTAAGAAGTTGAATTTTTAGCTTAAAATATCCCCCACAAAGAAGACTCCAGGCTCAAATAACTCACTGTTAAATTCTACCAAACATTTAAGGAATAAATAATAACAATTCCATTTAAGTTCTTCCAAAAAAGTCAAGTGAAAATAAGAATTTCCAACCCATTCTATGCATGCAGCATTACCTTGATACTGAAACTTTGCATGGTATTTGTACAGAACAAGAAAATGAAAGATAAATGTCTCTCATGTACATAGATGTGAAAATTCTAAACATTTTTAGGCAATCTAATCCAACAATATATACAAAGATAATACATTTTGACCATGTGGAGTTTATCCAAAGAAAGCAAGTTTAAAGCCGGGCTCGGTGGCTCAGCCGGTAATCTCGCGCTTTGGGAGGCTGAGGTGAGTGGATTGCCTGAGTCCGCGGGTTCGAGACCCGCCTGTTCAGCTGGTGAGACCTCATCTCTACAATAAATTTTTAAAAAATCAGCCGGGCATGGTAGCGCGTGCCTGTAATTCCGGCTACTCGAAAGGCTGAGGTGGAAGGATCGCCGGAGCCCAGCAGGTCGAGGCTGCAGTGGACAGGAGCGGCCACTGCACTCCAGTCTGGGTGACTGAGTAAGACTCCAAAAAAAAAAAAAAAAAAAAAGAAAGAAAGAAAGCAAGTTTAGATCATAATTCAAAAAATTAATTAATGTAATTCACCATATTGACAACCCAAACAAGGAAAATCCTATGACTATCTCTAATACAGAAAATACATTTGAAGAAACCAGTATTCACGCTTTTAAATGATTTTTTATTTGGTACATAGTATTTGTATATATTCATTGGGCACATGCGATATTTTGTTGTATGCTTAGTTAGAATGTATAATGATTAAGTCAAGATATTTGGGATTTCTATCACCTTGAGTACTTCTTATTTCTATGCATTAGGAAGTTTTAAAGTTCTCTTTTCAAGCTATTTTTTACAATACATTATTGCTAACTATAGTTACTCACAATGTTTTCAAACATTAGAACTTACTCCCTTTATCTAACTGCATGATTGTACTCACTGGCCAACCTCTCTTTTTAAAATTAATTGATTAATTAATGCATTAAATTTTTATTGTAAAGATGTGGGTACAATTCAGGGTTAGGTATACAAATGTCCATTATGCATGTACCCTTGTTGATGAGGTGTGTACCCCCTATCCCGGCAGATTCCCACTACTGCCAATCCCACCTCCCTCCCCTCCCCCACCCCCGCTGGCAGAGTTCTGCTACTGCCAATGCTTTTCTTATAGTACTACAATAATTGTTCAAGGTCCGCTTATAAGTGAGAACATGTGATACTCAGTTCTTTGTTTCTGTGATAGATCACTCAGTATTATAGACTCTAAGTCCATCCAAGTTGCTGCAAAGTTCATAAATTTATCCTTTCTTTATGGCTGCATAATATTCCATCATGTATATGTACCATATGTTTTTATCCAGTCCTCTTTTGATGGGCAGTGTGGTTGGTTCCATGTTTTTGCTATTGTGAACAATGCTGCAATAAACATACGTGTACAGGTATCTTTTTCATAGAGTAATTTGAATTCCTCTGGGTATATTCCCAGTAGGGGAATGGCAGGGTCCTATGGAAGGTCAATTTTTAGACCTTTTAGGAATCGCCACACTGTTTTCCACAGAGGTTGTTATTAGGTTACACTCCCATCAACAGAGTAGAAGTGTACCCTTTTTGCAGCATCCTTTCTAGCATCTGTTGTTTTTTGAGTTATTGTTGATGGTCATCCTGACTGGAGTTAGGTGGTATCTCAGTGTAGTTTTAATTTGCATTTCTTTGATAACTAGTGAGGTTAAGCACTTTTTCATGTATCTGTTGGCTGCTTATATGTCTTCTTTTGAGAAGTGTCTATCTTTTGCCCACTTTGTAATGGGGTTGTTTGTTTTTTTCTTTTTGTCATGTTGGAGTTCCTTGTAGATCCTACTTGTTAGGCCTTGGTCAGACATACAGTCGGCAAATATTTTTTCCCAGCCTGTGGGCTGTCTCCCTGCTTTCTTGAGGGTTTCTTTGACTTTGCAGAAACTTGTCAGTTTAATGAGGTCCCACTTGTCTATCCGATGTTTTATGGCATAGGCACTTGGGGTTTTAATCAGGAATTGGTTACCAGTTCCAATTTCCATAAGGGTGTCTCCTGCATTTTCTAAGGTTCTTATAGTTTGAGGTTTTACGTTTAAGTCTTTGATCCATTTAGAGTTGATTTTTGTGTATGGTGATAGGTAGGGGTCTTGTTTTAATCTTCTGCATGTGGTCAGCCAGTTTTCCCAGCACCATTTACTGAATTGGTTCTCCTCTCCCCACTGGCTGGTGGTGGAGGCTTTGTCGAAGATGAGTTGGTTGAGAGATTGAGGTTTTGCTTCTGGAATCTCTATCCTGTTCCATTGTTCTATATGCTTGTAATTGTACCAATACAGGACTGTTTTGGTTAATGAAGTTCTATAATAAAGTTTAAAGTCTGGGAGTGTGATATCTCCTGCTTTGTTATTTATTTTGAGAATTGCTTTGGCTACTCATGGTCGCTTGTGTTTCCTTGTGAATTCTTTTATTGTCATTTCCAGGTCTGAGAAGAATGCTGCTGGTTATTTAATGGGTATTGCATTAAACCTGTAGATTGCCTTGGGTAGGATGGACATCTTAACAATGCTGATTCTTCCAACATGAGCAGGGAATATTTTTCCATTTGTTTGTGTCATCTTTGATTGCTTTGAGCAGTGTTTTGTTGTTTTCATCATCAAAGTCTTTTGTGTTTCTGGTTAGGAAGATACCAAGGTATTTTTTTTCTTTTTTTGGCTATTGTGAATGGGATTGTGCTTTTTGTTTGGGTTTCTGTTTTTTTTGTTGTTGTTGTTGTTGGTGTATAGAAATGCAACTATCTTTTTGCACATTTATTTTATACCCTGAGCCTTTGCTAAAGTCCTTTATCAGTGCAAGGAGGTTTTTGACAGATTCTCTTGGGTTCATCTCAAAATCATGTTGTCTGCAAAGAGGGATAACTTGACTTCCTCTTTTCCTATTTGGATAACTCTGATCTCCTTTTCTTGTCTGATTGCTCTAGCTAGGACTTCCAAAACGATGTTGAACAGGAGGGGTGAGAGTGGGCATCCTTGTCTTATTCTGGTTTTCAGGGGAAGTGGTTCAAATTTCTGCCTGTTTGGCAGTATGCTGACTGTGGGTTTCTCGTAGGTGACTCTTACTATTTTGAGATATGTTTCATCTATGCCTAGATGTTCGAGGGTTTTTATCAAGAAGGGGTGCTGGATTTTATCAAAAGTTTTTTCCACCTGTAATGATATAATCATGTGGTTTTTGTTTTTATGTCTGTTGATGTATTTAATTATGTTTATGGTCTTACAAATGTTGAATCAGCCCTGTATCCAGGGATGATGCCTACTTAGTCATAGTGGATGATTTTTGAGATGTGTTGTTGGATCTGGATCTTGTTGAGAATTTTAGCATCTATGTCCATCAAGGATATTGGCCTGTAGTTCTTTCTTTGTTTGATCTTTACCTGGTTTGGGTATCAATGTGATGTTAGCTTCATAAAATGATTTGGGGAGAGTTCCACATTTCTCAATTGCCTGGAATACTTGGATTGGTATCAGCTCCTCCTTGTATGTTTTGTAGAATTCTGCTGAAAAGCCATTTGGTCCAGGGCTTTTTATTGTAGAAAATTTTCTTATGATATAGTCAATTTCCTGTATTGTTATTTATCTATTTAAGGTCTCAATTTCTTCTTGTTTCAACCTGAGGAACTTGTGTGATGTCAGAATGTCCTCAAGTTCCTTTAGTTTTTCAAGTTTGTTTCCATACAAGTGTACATAGTAGTCTTTGATAATTTTTTGTATTTCTTCAGGTTCAGTTATGACTTGATCATTTGCATTTCTGATTGTGTTTATTCGGGTTTTTTCTATCTTTTTCTTGGTCAGTCTAGCTATGGGGCCATCAATCTTGTTTATCCTTTCAAAGAACCAGCTTTTTGTTTTGTTGATTTTTTTATATTATCTTTTTTGTCTTCTATGTCCCAAATTTGGGCTTTTATTTTGGTGATCTGGATTCTTCTGCTGAAGTTAGGGTTTTGGTTGTCTTGCTTTTCCAGCTCCCTTAGGTGATTTGTTAGGCTGTAAACTTGTGATCTTTCCGTTTTCTTCATATGTGTTCGTAGAGATATGAATTCCCCTTTTAGTACTGTTTTCATGGCATCTCAGAGGTTTGGGTAAGATGTTTCTTCATTTTCATTTGTTTCCAGGTATCTTTTAATCTCTGTTATGATTTCCATGTTGACTCAGGAGTTGCTTAGCGTCATGCTGTTTAGGGGCCATGTCTTTGTGGGTTTTGGGGGAACTTTGTTGGTGTTATTTATTTTTATTCCATTGTGGTCTGAGAAGGTGCGTGACAGAGCTTCGATCTTATGAAATTTGTTTATGCTTGATTTATGGCTGAGGATATGGTCAACCTTAGAATACATTCCATATGGTGATGAATAGAATGTATATTCTATCGTTGTTAGGTGGAGTGTTCTGTAGGTATCAATCAAATACATTTGGTCAATCATCACATTGAGTTTTCGGATCTCCTATTGATTTGCCAACCTCTTTTCATTCACCTTTCCATCCACACACCCTTCTCTGCCTCTGATATCTGACATTCCAATTTCTACCTTCATGAGATTAACTTTTCAGCTTCCATGTATGAGTGAGAAAATGGAAAATTTGTCTTTCTGTGTCTGGCTTATTTAACTTAGCATGACGATCTCCATTTTCATCCATGTTATTACAAATGACATGATTTCTTTTTTTAATAGCCAAATAGTATTGTATTGTGTATATACACTTTCTTTTCTTTATTAGTTACTGTAATAGTGCTGTAATAACTATGCAAATGTAGGTATCTCTTTGATAAACTGATTTCTTTTCTCTTGGATAAATAGTCATTAGTTGGATTGCTGGATCATATGGTAGTTCTATTTTTAGTTTTTTAAGAAATCCTCATACCATTTTCCATAGTGGTTGTATAAATTTACATTCCTATCAACAGTGTATAAGAGTCCTCTTTTCTCTACATCCTTGCCAGCATCTTTTTTTTTTTTTTGTCTTTTTAATAATAGCTATTCTAAATGGAGTAAGATGATATCTCATTGTGGTTTTGATTTGCATTTCTTTCATAATTCATGATGTTGAGCTTTTTTCATCTACCTGTTTACCATTTGTATGTCTTCTTTTGAGAAATGTTTATTTGTGTCCTTTGCCCACTTTTTAATGGGATCATTTGTTTTCATTACTGTTAAGTTGTTTGAGTTCCTTGTATATTCTGGATATTAATCTCTTATTGGATGAATACTTTGCAAATATTTTCTCCCATTCAACAGGCTGTCTCTTCATTTTGCTGATTGTTTTATTTACTGTGCAGAAGCTTCTTAGCTTAATATAGTCCCGTTTGCCTATTTTTGGTTTCGTTGCCAAAAAATTTTTGCCTAGGCCAATGTCCTGAAGTGTTTCCCTAACAGTATTCATTCTTTTTTTGATACATATTATTACTTATAAATTTATTTGGTTTAATAGGCCACTCTTTTTTAGACTTGATATGAATGCTTACACTATTAACATTCTACCTTATTTTTAAAATTGTTTTCTTTTTAAAAAAAATTTCAGTAGCTTTAGGAGTGCAAATACCTTGCTTTTAAATGGTTTTCTTTTTTAAAAAAATTTCAGTAACTTTAGGAGTGCAAGTGGTTTTTGGTATAGCGGTGAAGAAGTCTAGGTTTTCAGTGTACCCATCACCCAACTAGTACACATTGTATTCTGTAGGTAACTTTTCATCCCTTACCCCCCTCCTACTCTCTCCTTTCTGAGTCTTCAATGTCCATTGTACCCTTCTATGCGTCTTTGTGGACCCATAGCTTAACTCTCTCTTATAAGTGAGAACCTGTTGTGTTTGGTTTTCCATTCCTGAGTTGCTTCACTTAGGATAATAGCCTCCAATTATATATATATATAGCATTTTCTTTATCCACTGATCGGTTGATGGGCACTTAGTTTGATTCCACATCTTTGCAATTGTGCATTGTGCTGTAATAAACATATGAGCACAGGAGTCTTCATATAATGACTTCTTTTCTTTTGGGTAGATACCCAGTAGTGAGATTGCTGGAACAAATGCCTACCAGCATTCATTCTTAATGATACCTCTCAACAAACTAGAAATAAAAAGAAACTCCTTCAACTTGATAAAGGCTTTTATGTAAACCCTATAGGAAACATCATGCTTAATGGTGAACAAATGAATATTTTCACCCTAAGATCTGGAGGAAGACAATGATGCCTGCTCCTGCCATTTATATTCTAGTGTTATGTAGATTTTAGCCAGTGCAGCAAGGAAAAAATAAGTAAATAAAAGGCACTCAGATAGGAAAGGAAAAAAATAAAACTATCTTTGTTCCCAGAGGAAATGATTGTATAAAAATTCTGATGGAATCTATTTAAAAACTCACCAGAATGGAGATGTGAGTTTAGTGAGGTGACAGTAAACAAAATCAATATACTTTAAAAATCTATATAATTTTTATATACCAGCAACAATTGAGATTTAAAGAACAGAATATCAGTTACAGTAGTATCTAAATATATAAAATACATATGCATGAAGTTGACAAATATATCTAAGATCTAAAAACTGCAAAACATTGCTCAGAAAAATTAAAGAAGGCCTAAATAAATGCAATGGTATATTGTGTTCATGGAAAACCTTCAGTCCTTCACAAATAAGTATGATGGTAGCCTCAGGATTTTTCTATTACCTTTAAGAAGTTTTCTTAGTGTTTTTTGGGGGGTATGGGAGGAACTGTTGCCAAATTTTGATACATGCTTTCTCTGCATCTGTTGAGAACAAATGGTTTTTCTCATTTATCCTATTAATGTGGTGAATTACATTGGTTCATTTTCTTTTTTCTTTTGATTAATTTTCAAATACTAAATCAAGTTTAAATTCTGCAAGATTAACAAGTTCTGAAGATCTAATGTACAGCCCGGAGACTATAGTTAACAACATTGTACTGTATACTTGAGATTTGCTAAGAGGATAGATTTTGTATTCGCAACACAAAAGAAAAAAATGGTAACTATGTAAGGTGGCATATGTATTAATTAGCTTCATTACAGTGATTATTTCACAATACATTCAGATATCAATACATTAATTTACACACTTTAAAAATATACAATTTGTTATTAGTCAATTATACCTCAATAAAGCTGAAAAAATGCTAAACCACTACTGTATCCTTGGGATAAACCCCACTAGTTCTGATGTATCATCTTAGGTTTTTTTCCTGACTTTAGCAGAAATGCATTTAGTGTTTGCCAGTTAAAATGCTGGCTTTAACTCGCAGATAGTAACATGATTGATATAATTATGTTAAGAATTTTATTATTATTAATTTTGTTAATTGAATGTTTTAACACAAATGGGCATTGAATATATTGAATGCTTTTTTTCTTCTGCAGTTATGAAGAAGATTGTAAAGTTTTAATAGGTTACATTAAAATGACAAATTATTTTAAAGGCATTCCTAAAATTGAAACAACTTGCATTCCTAGAATAACATAATTGATCATGATACACTTTTATTTTGCTGTCAGATATTTTTTATAACATTCAAGTCTTTGGGTCAATATAAGTGAGTTTGGTCTGAAGGATTTTGGTGGAGTTTTTAGTATTGTTTTTGTTTTGTTTTCTGTTTTTAGATCAGTGTTATGGTTACTTTAAAATAGTGCGCGCCTGTAATTCCAGCTACTTGGAAGGCTGAGGCGGAAGGATCGCCGGAGCCCAGCGGGTCGAGGCTGCGGTGGCCGGGAGTGGCCACTACATTCCAGTCTGGGCGACAGAGTGAGACTCCAACTCAAAAAAAGAAAAGAAAATTAAAAAATTAAAAATTAAAATTAAAATTAATTTTGTGTGAATATTTCAGGTAATGACAGTGCCATAAATCTGAATCTCTCAAAATATCCTCCAAAAATCCAAACATAACAACAATAACAAAAAACAACGAATAAATATACAGAAAAGCCACATCAACAGTTTAACTAAAATATAGAAAATATCGAAACTTTGGCACCTGTAATCAGGTCTCAATAAACATCAGGTCTCAATGGACTTTCTTGCAAGGACTCCTATCATATTTGCTTTATGGAGAGAAGCCTGGAAAAAAAAAACTGATTGAAAGAGAGAAAAGGAGAGCTAGCAATAAACCTAAAATTGACCTAAAGTCACCACCAGATAGAGAAATTCATATTAAGTACAAATAAATTAAAAGAGTCCTAATAGATTGGAATTCTTACTAGAATTAAGGGACTTAAAGAACTAATAAAATGACAAAAATAAATGTCCACAACTCAACTAGAAGATAGATAATGCCCAAACTTTATATTATTTAAGTTACTTGTAAGTAAATAACCTGACAAGTTCCAGTGAGCTATTTCTCAAGGACTTCTGTCACATTTCTTTACAGAGAGTAAGGACAATCTGGAAAAAACTGC